>NC_091361.1:21986370-22033870 GCF_038502225.1 Cherax quadricarinatus
CATCTTGAACACCACCATCTTCAGCTACAACTGCACCACATCCACCAGACCGCACATGGAAATGGCAGGAAGACAGCATGTTTGCTCCCAGTCCATGCCATTTTGATGACACGAACAGCAGAATAAAACTATATTTTGTGACTCATACAAACTTTATTTCTTTGAGCTTTTCTTTGATAATGCCCTGTTGTAGCTTATTATGTGGCAAACAAATTCATATTAATTATTATGGGTACTGTATGCAATGGCTAACACCTTTGTTTCAACATGGTCGTACCTGCATGAATGGAAGGAGACTACTGTGGCAGAAATGCATGTGTTCTTCACATCTGTTACGTCCAGAACAATACAGTGGTACCTCGGGATACGAACTTAATTTGTTCCAGTAGGCTGTTGGAGTGCTGATACTGAACGAATTTGTTCTCATAAGGAATAACTTAAATTAGATTAATCTGTTTCAGACCCCCAAAAAATACACTTACATAAGCACTTACATAAATACACTTGCATAGTTGTTTGTGTTTTGAGCTGTTCGTATCCCGAGGTACCACTGTATTGCTAAATACTGGACTGTTGGACAAACACTCATATGTACTTTTTTTTTCCCTCCCCCCCCCCATTTGGTGACCTTATTTCCCAAAATTTATTCCTGTTGCTGTTGCATTTCTCTACCAAAGCAAATCCTAACTAAGACATATTCAAAATCAGGGAAGCTTCATATACAGTGGAACCTCTACTTACGAGTGCATCCACGTGCGAGTTTTTCCAGATACGAGCAGCTGCTTGGTCGATTTTTTGCTTCTAGACGCGAGTAAAATTTCCAGATGAGAGCGGGCCTCCAGGGAGGTTAATTGACACTGGTGAGGGGGCTCTTGCTCTTGATCTAGGAAATTGGATCTCATTTGTTTGGTAGACTATCTTATTGAAACTTGGGCAATGTATGGTGAAAAGATGCTTCTTAACGTACACCAAAAATGAAAGAAATCGGACCATAAATAACGGAGTTCACTTCTCAGCCATTAGCCTCCCCTTAGCGGTATATTTTCGTATGGTTTTTATGGTTGTATTCTCGTTTTATTTGGTCTCATGTGATAGAATGGAAGATATGCTACAAAAATAAATATGATTTTAATTGGTTTCACGATGAAAAGTACCTTGAAATTGAGCTCAGAATAGCAGAAATGTTCGATTCTTTGGGGACATCAGTGGTAGACAACATGAGGTAGCAGTGGCAGACAACATGAAGCAGCAGTGGCAGACATCATGAGGTAGCAGTGGCAGACAACATGAAGCAGCAGTGGCAGACAACATGAAGCAGCAGTGGCAGACATGAGGTAGCAGTGGCAGACAACATGAAGCAGCAGTGGCAGACATCATGAGGTAGCAGTGGCAGACAACATGGCAAAGTGTAGCATTAAGAGTGTAGCAATTAAGTGTAGCATTAAGAGTGTAGCACTTATGTCACTGACTTTTTTGGGTTATCCTAGGCTCTCTATGCATGTAGTCAGGAGCAGGAATGGCCACTGTGGTGGCCCTATAAACTCCAACATTAATGGCTGCTGTCACCACCACTAGCCACATACCTAATGACATGTATTTTATTCATTCTAGTGTATATATCATGTTTCAATGTTATTAATATTGTTTATTATGTCATATTACATGAATTGTGATAGATAAATAAGCTGTAGAGTTGATGTTAGGGAACTTATTGAAGTATTTTCTCGTGCCTGGAATTCCACTGGAACGAATTAATTCCATTTCATTTAATTTAAATGAGGAAAATTGACTCTGCAAACAGGCAAATTTAGTTGCGAGCAAGGTCATGGAACGGATTAAACTCGTAAGCAGAGGTTCCACTGTACCTATATGAAAACAAATTCAATGAGTTTTTCTACCTGTTCAAAAACATTGTGATTGATGAGTCTTTGACATTGTCCAAGGGACAGTTGTCATTCAAACAGCACATACCTAGCAAAGAAAACTGCTTTTGTTTCAAATTATTCACCACATGTGATTGTGAGAGCGACATAGAGTGGACAATGAAAGATGTACCCAAAAATTACTTGGGAGCACTTGATCGAGCTGCTCATGGATAAGGGACATGCATTATTCATTGTATACTGGACGTCACTACCTGTGAACAAATGATATAGATGTTTGTGGTACATTTCAAGGAATGAGGAAGCATATGTCCAAGTCTGATGTGTACTTATCTAGGAAAATCAGGTGTATGCTTTCATTGACAACAACATTGCATGATAAGCGGGCTGTGACTACTGACCACTGTTTATTTAAATGAAATGAAACCTACCAGGAAGAAAGAGGCATGGTTGAACCTGTTATGAAGTTAGCTGCTGTGATTGTAATTGATTCCATTAACAACATACATTTAGTGGACTTATGTGATAGATTAGTTTTATGGATTCTGCATAGGAGTTTCCAATGGTAAACCAAACTGTTTTTCCAGTGTCAGTATTGCCATATTCAGTGCATGTAATATGTATCAGGTAAAGACTGGCAAGAGACCAGCTGATAACTTAAATTTTGCCATTGTAATCCAAATCATCGCTAGATACCCAGTTACACTTCCTGCACCACAGCACCCCTGCACAGACATCCAAATTACCACTTGTCTAGGGCCTGATAAGCACTACCTAACAGCCATTCCTACCATGGATGTAAAGAAACATGTGGAGAAGAGGTGTTAGGTGTTTGTTGACATGACAAGAAACTATTGAAATACAGGGGCACCAAATGTGTGTGTGTAAAACCTGTGAAATGCCATACTGCACTGAATCCTGCTTTGAGGAGTTCCATGAACTCCAATAATTCTGAAATGCAACACATAAGTATCTTATATACTTTTTGACACAAACAAATCCAATATCCCTTTTGGTTTTGGTTGCTAACTCTGACATTTTATTCATATGTACATAGTGAATACAGTTCAGTACAGTACAAGCTATTACTGCATGTTGTTTCACAAATATGTAAATCTTTAAAAATTGTATTTCTTTCATAATTCTTTTGTATTAGTTTTAATAATGATAAAGTCCTTTAATTTTTTTTTTAACACATGGGCCATCTCCCACCAAGGCAGGTTAACTGAAAAAGAAGCAAGAAAAGTTTTCCTTTTTTTAAATTTAGTAATTAATACAGGAGGAGGGGTTACTGGAACTTTGCTCCCTCCTCTTGCGACACGCATGGCTTACGGAGGAAGGATTCCTCTCCACTTCCCCATGGAGATTATTATTTTTTTTTCGTATTTGCCGGTATTCTCCCGGCTCGGGTCTTTTCCAAGTAGTGGTGACCCGGCCTTGGCTCCCTATCTGGGGAGTATCTCGAGACCTAAGTCTCCCATGGGAGGAGGTACAAGTACCCCCTCATCTTTAGGACCAAGTGTCCCCAGGCCTAGCCACAGTCCCCACCCTCACGGGGCTGGTAGGGAGAAGCTAGGCCTCTGGTCTGCCATCTGCCCCGCCCCAAAGGGGCTCGTGGGGATGGCAGTCGTGTGAGCTGCAGGTGGTAGCAAGCTCAAACCATAGATTATTATTATTATTAATAATAATAATAATAATAATAATAATAATATTTATTATTATTATTATTATTATTATTATTATTATTATTATTATTATTATTATTATTATTATTATTATTATTATTATTATTATTATTATTATTATTATTTGGAAGTGCTTTGGGGCTGATAGAATTTTGGGGCTCTACTTTTTCCTCTGGCACCACCCCTGCCTAGCAGTGGTATAGCTAGAGTGGTAGCAGGGGGAGGCCTTTAAATATTTTATACAAATCCCATAGTAATCCCAGGAGTGACCTCTTATTTTCCAGTCTTTAATAATATCCAAAGTTATGTTCAATATTTGATAAATGATTACATGTATAGTGTACTGTAGTACTGGAATTATAGTGTACTGTAATATGGGATTTATAGTGTACTGTAATACTGGATTTATAGTGTACTGTAGTACTGGAATTATAGTGTACTATAGTACTGGAATTAGATATATCTTAGGAAATATTTTATCCTTTACAGGGGCAATTTTAACCTGTTCTAAGGTTGGTATATCAGTGGAGTGGAGTGAAGAAACCGGTTTAGCCCTGAGTGACACCTTCAGCGTCACCTCGTCACATGGTATATCCAGACACCTGGCTAGAGTGAATCCTTCCCTGGACTTGTATCCTAGTCATATTCTTCATCGAACTGAGGTACTGTGCATTATTTGTCTTGCTACTGAAATGTGATGGAACAAGTGCAGCAAACTAAATGATAAATTTTTACAAAATGAACATTTCTCCAAATGGTTGAATGTTAATGCTGTACAGTAAGTCCTCACTTAATGTCATCAATAGGGTCTTGAAAACTGTGACTTTAAGCTCAACGATGCATAATGAAACCAATTTTACCATAGGCTAAATGATATAAACATACGGGTGCATGGTGCACCTTTAGCACTCATTGTAACAGGGTTAAATCAAGGAATAAATATTTGCTAAGCAAAAATTATAAGAAGTGCCACCTACCAACCGGCAGTTTATAAACAAACGAGAAAACTTCACACAGACAACTGACCCAGCCAAGAATCAATTTTTTTTTTCTCGTCAACTTGGACTTCCAGCAAGCGTGCATGAGCGTGTTAGATAGGAGTGAATGGAGACGAATGGTACTTGGGACCTGACGATCTGTTGGAGTGTGAGCAGGGTAATATTTAGTGAAGGGATTCAGGGAAACCGGTTATTTTCATATAGTCGGACTTGAGTCCTGGAAATGGGAAGTACAATGCTTGCACTTTAAAGGAGGGGTTTGGGATATTGGCAGTTTGGAGGGATATGTTGTGTATCTTTATATGTGTATGCTTCTAAACTGTTGTATTCTGAGCACCTCTGCAAAAACAGTGATAATGTGCGAGTGTGGTGAAAGTGTTGAATGATGATGAAAGTATTTTCTTTTTGGGGATTTTCTTTCTTTTTTGGGTCACCCTGCCTCGGTGGGAGACGGCCGACTTGTTGAAAAAAAAAAAAAACACTAAGATGAAACGATGTTAAGTGAGGACTTATTGTATTTGCTCTTTTTTTTTTTTAATGTGAAATCTCAGTAGTCCTTGCTAATGAAAAATGTTGGGTTCCAAACTACTGTAAATTAGTATTGTATATGGTTGTCCCTTGCTTTATGCAGTATATTCCTTCCAGGCAAATGGCAGCTATAATAAGCTCAGTTAGGCCATTGACATTTAATTTACATAATAAATTCTTAAATATGTTTTGTGAACTGCACCTTTTGCATTTGACATGGGTATATTGTACATACGGTATTGTACAAGAATGGTATGCAGTACCGACAAGGTGATATTTAGCCACATGCAACAGATGTTGCACGTGTGTCTAAATATCATCATGTCGGTATTGCATACCATTCTTGTAGAACTTGTCAGACACTGCAACATCATAGAATCTTGATTCTGAGGACATGTACATAACCTACTTCACGGCTATAACAACTACTACTACAAGTAACCCATTTCTTTGGGTCTGACATACTTCCACTGGGGAATCCCGCCTACCAGTGACTATGCCCTCGTCTGCTACACGTCCCTTTCCACCTGGCATTAGTATATAAGCACCAGCCTCCTTGCCCATGCTTCAGAATCTCCATAACCACGGTGCTCTTCACACCAACTCCAAGGCTGAGGGACTGATTACCTTATCTTCTGTATATAGTTCTGCTGTCTTTAAAGTATGTCCTAGAATTTGTATTGATAAAGGCACTGGATGGCAAAACATCTACAATAAAGATACCCAGATGTTACACATGTGACGTATGGTATTACCAGTACAGTATATTTTGTACATATGATATTATGAGTACAATGTGTATTGTACATATAGTATTGCCTGTACAATATGTATTGTACATATGATATTGCCAGTACAATATATGAACAGTATATTTTACATATGGTATTTCCAGTACAATGTACAGTGGACCCTCGAGTTTCGGCAGCCTCGACTTTCGTGAAATTTGACCTTCGGCGAGTTTTTTTTGGAAAAATTTGTCTTTGAGTTTCGTCAGAAAACTCGTGTTTCGGCGACTGTCTGATACCCGTCCGCCCGTCACCACACACACAAAGCCAGTCTCCCACGCCATTCACACTCAGTGTGCCATTGTTTACCAACACGTGACCATCACCTCGCGGGTTCATACGTAATAATCCATTGTATTTTGTGATTACAACTGCTAAATAAGTCACCATGAGCCCAAGGAAAGCTAGTGCAAGCCATTTGGTAAAGACAGTGAGGAACACGATCAAATTCAAGAAGGAAATCATTAAAAAATATGAGAGTGGAGTGCGTGTTACAGAGCTTGCCAGGATGTATGGCAAGCCCCATTCAACCATCAGTTCGATCGTGGCGAAAGGAAAGGAAATAAAGTGTGCCGTTGTTGCAAAAGGGGTGCATATGCTGACAAAAAGGAGATAACAAATCCTCGAAGAAGTGGAGAGGCTATTGTTGGTGTGGATTACTGAAAAACAGCAGGAGATAGTGTTACGCAGTCGATAATATGTGAAAAGGCAAGGCAGTTGCACGACGATCTCGTAAAGAACATGCCTGTAACAAGTGGTGATGCTTGTGATTTTAAGGCCAGCAAAGGTTGGTTTGAGATATTTAAGAAGCGTAGTGGCATTCACAGTGTGATAAGGCATGGTGAGGCTGCCAGTTCTGACAAAAAAGCAGCTGAGAAGTTTGTACAGGAGTTTAAGGAGTGCGTAGACACTGGAGAATTCAAACCCCAGCAAGTGTTTAATTGACGAAACAGACCTCTTCTGGAAGAATGCCAAAGAGGACCTACATCACGCAGGAGGAAGCGGCACTCCCAGGACACAAGCCTATGAAAGACAGGCTTACTCTCATGTTTTGTAGTAATGCTAGTGGGGATTTTAAAGTGAAGCCTTTACTGGATTATCACTCTGAAAATCCCAGAGTGTTCAAGAAATACAGTGTTGCCAAGAGTAACTTGTGTGTGATGTGGAAGGCTAACAGTAAGGCATGGGTCACAAGGGGAATTTTCCTAGACTGGTTTAATGAAGTGTTTGGCCCCAGTGTGAAGAAATACCTCCTGGAAAATAAATTGCCACTCAAGTGCCTCCTGATAATGGACAATGCTCCTGCTCATCCTCCAGACTTGGAAGAGCAAATCGTAGAGGAGTTTAGTTTCATCACGGTGAAGTTCTTGCCTCCTAATACCACTCCTCTCCTCCAGCCCATGGACCAGCAGGTCATTTCAAACTTCAAAAAACTCTACACCAAAGCAGTGTTTCAGAAGTGCTTTGAAGCGACCTCAGACACTGAATTGACCCTAAGAGAGTTCTGGAAAGATCACTTTAATATCCTCCATTGCATAAACCTTATAGGTAAGTCTTGGGAGAGAGTGACTTCCAGGACTTGGAACACTGCTTGGAGAAATTTGTGGCCAGATTGTGTACAAGAGAAGGATTTTGAAGGGTTTGTGGCTGACCCTAAGGAACCTATGCCAGTTGTGGAAACTATTGTGGCATTGGGGATGTCCCTGGGGTTGGAGGTGAGTGGTGAGGATGTGGAAGAGTTGGTGGAGGACCACAAGGAAGAGCTAACCACTGAAAATCTGCAAGAGCTTCATCTGCAACAGCAACAGATCACAGCTCAGGAAACTGCTGCAGAGGAGGAGGAAGAGAAATGGAGAAAGGTGCCTTCTTCAAAGATTAAGGACATTTGTGGAAAGTGGACAGAAGTGCAAACATTTATGGATGAACTTCACCCTAACAAAGCTGTTCCAGGCAGTATTGGCAACATGTACAATGGCAGTGTTGTGTCCCACTTCAGGGAAATCTTAAAGAAACGCCATAAACAAACCTCTCTGGACAGATATTTTGTGCGACAGGGGTCCAGTGACTCTCAAGCTGGTCCCAGTGGCATTAAAAGAAGAAGGGAAGTAACCCCAGATATGGACTTTATGCCTGAAGTCCTAATGGAAGGAGATTCTCCTTCCAAAAAATAGTGTACACCTTCCTCCTATCCCCTCCTCCCGTCTTCCATCCACGCAGAAGTCTTCAGTAAAGGTAAGTGTAATATTATTATTTATTTTAAATGCATGTACAGTGGACCCCCGACATTCGATGGCATCGGTATTCAATAAATCCGGTATTCGATGCATTTTATCGCAAAAATTTTTCCTCGGTATCCGATCGAAAACCCGGTATTCGATGCGATTCGTACGAGACGTGTCCATGTGTGGCCTGAACTGCCCCGTGTGTGCCAGTGTTTACAAGCCAGCCATTGTGCGTGCATCTAAGGATACATTCAGTACATTCCACATTATCACTGTTTTTGGTGCTTGTTTCTGCAAAATAAGTCACCATGGGCCCCAAGAAAGCTTCTAGTGTCAACCCTTCGAGAAAAAAGGTGCTAATGACTATTAAAATGAAGAAAGAGACAATTGCAAAGTACAAAAGTGGAGTGCGTGTGTCAGAGCTGGTCAGGTTGTATAGTAAACCCCAGTCAACCATCTCTACTATAGTGACCAGGAAAATGGCAATCAAGGAAGCTGGTCTTGCAAAAGGTGCAACTGTGATTATGAAACAGCGACCGCAAGTATTAGAAAATGTTGAGAGACTGTTATTGGTGTGGATAAATGAAAAACAGATAGCAGGAGATAGCATCTCTCAAGCGATCATTTGTGAAAAGGCAACAGGTGTAAAGAAACATGTCTAATGTCTCTACCCTCGCTGGGAATCAAATATTTACCAAAAATCATATATGGCTAACCCAAGCCAGGTACTAAAAATAAGCCATGTTGACTTTTTTGGGTTATCCTAGGTTCTCTACACATATGCTGCCATGTGTGATAATCTATATAGAGAAAATAACTTTTGTTTCATGTTTATGGTGCAGTACAAGTGTATATCACAGTTAGCCCTGTGCTACACTCCGTTTTCTCTAATATAAGCCCCCAAGACAGGGATAGAATGGTATTTGTATACCATATCCTCTTCATACTTCCGTCGAACTGCTTGGTATTATGCCAAATATTATTCATTCTGGAGTATTTAACATGTTTTATATTATTTATATTGTTTTTTATATCATATTAGATTAATTCTGATAGGCAAATAAGCTGTAGTGTTGATATTAGCATAATAATAAAGCATATTCTGCTTCATGAGACTGACCTCATGGCAACCGACACTGGCTTCAAAGCCACATTATCTTTAATGGATAATGTACTGTGTAGGTGCTTTACATAATGAGAAGCATTTCTTTTATTCGTTGGAACCATGGCTAGGGCTAAAAGTAAGCAAGTTAAAACAATAAATGGAGAAAAAGAAATTGAAATGCCTTATGCAGCAAGTAGCACCACCAAACAGTACCAGCAGGTTGGTGTGGTGACCCTGGAAATTGGAAATTATGCTAGCCAAAATTAGTGCCGAATAACTGAAGGAACCGAATAACTGATTGCCGGATTTGTGATGGCGGACCTGTACATTGGAACCTCTACTTGCGAGTGTAATCCGTTCCATGACCTTGCTCGCAACTGGATTTCCTCGTTTGCAGTCGATTTTCCTCATTTAAATCTGCAACTAGTGATGATGTGAGTGAATTTAAGGCCAGCAAAGGTTGGTTTGAGAGATTTAAGAAGCGTAGTGGCATACATAGTGTGATACGGCATGGTGAGGCTGCCAGTTAGGACCACAAAGCGGCTGAAAAATATGTGCAGGAATTCAAGGAGTAGATAGAAACTGAAGGACTGAAACCTGAACAAGTGTTTAATTGTGATGAAACAGGCCTGTTCTGGAAGAAAATGCCAAGCAGGACCTACATTACTGAGGAGGAAAAGGCACTCCCAGGACATAAGCCTATGAAAGACAGGCTTACTTTGTTGATGTGTGCCAATGCTAGTGGTGATTGCAAAGTTAAGCCTTTATTAGTGTATCACTCTGAAACTCCCAGAGCGTTCAGGCAAAAGAATGTCCTCAAGGATAATTTGTGTGTGCTGTGGAGATCAAACAGTAAGGCATGGGTCACTAGGGACTTTTTCTATAACTGGTTACACCATGCATTTGCCCCCAATGTCAAAGATTACCTAACTGAAAAGAAATTAGAACTTAAGTGCCTCCTGGTGTTAGACAATGCCCCTGGTCATCCTACAGACGTGGCAGAGCGACTTTATGGGGACATGAGCTTCATTAAGGTGAAGTTTTTGCCTCCTAATACCACTCCTCTCCTGCAGCCCATGGACCAGCAGGTTATTGCAAACTTCAAAAAACTGTACACAAAAGCTCTGTTTGAAAGGTGCTTTGTAGTGACCTCAGAAACTCAACTGACTCTAAGAGAGTTTTGGAGAGATCACTTTAATATCCTCAATTGTATAAACCTTATAGGTAAGGCTTGGGAGGGAGTGACTAAGAAGACCTTGAACTCTGCTTGGAAGAAACTGTGGCCAGAATGTGTAGACCAAAGGGATTTTGAAGGGTTTGAGGCTAACCCTGAGAGGAGTATACCAGTTGAGGAATCAATTGTGGCATTGGGGAAGTCCTTGGGGTTGGAGGTTAGTGGGGAGGATGTGGAAGAGTTGGTGGAGGAGGACAATGAAGAACTAACCACTGATGAGCTGATAGATCAACTTCAAGAGCAAGAGGCCAGACCTGGATAAACTGGTTCAAAGGAGGGGAGAGAGAAATTGAAGGAATTGCCTACTTCAAAGGTTAAGGAAATGTGTGCAAAATGGCTTGAAGTGCAAACCTTTTTTGATGAAAATCACCCTCACACAGCTATTGCAAGCCGTGCTGGTGACTGTTACAATGACAATGTTGTGAACCACTTTAGACAAATCATAAAGGAACGAGAGGTACAGGCCACTATGGACAGATATGTTGTGCGAAAGAAGTCCAGTGACTCTGAAGCTGGTCCTAGTGGCATTAAAAGAAGAAGGGAAGTAACCCCAGAAAAGGACTCGACACCTCAAGTCTTAATGGAAGGGGATTCCCCTTCTAAACACTAACACACTCTCTCCCCTCCTCCCATCCCATCAATCATCACCAGATCTTCAATAAAAGTAAGTGTCATGTAATTGTGCATGCCTTTTTCAGTTTGTGTGTACTAAAATTAACATTTCATGTGGTAAAAAAATTTTTTTTCATACTTTTGGGTGTCTTGCACGGATTAATTTTATTTCCATTATTTCTTATGGGGAAAATTCGTTCACATACCGAACATTTCGCATAACAGCCAGCCCTCTTGCACGGATTAAGGTCGCTATGCGGGGGTCCACTGTAATTGAAATGCATTAATCCGTTCCAGTGGAATTCTGTGCTTCAATAATTTCGCTAATATCAACTCTACTGCTTATTTATCTATCTCACTTCATCCAATATGACATAGTAAACAATATAAATAACATAGAAACCTGATATATATACTCTAAAATGAATAAAATACTGTATGTAATTCATGTAGTGGCATGGGCGGTGTTGGTGGTGGATGAGAGTTTGTCTGGAGACCGGACAAAATACTTCTTGAATAATTTTGCCCATATCATCTATATGGCTTATTTATCTATCACAATATAAACAATATAAATAATAAGTAATATAAATAACATAGAAACCTGATATATACTCTAGAATGAATAAAATGTCATTATATGTGTGGCAGCGGTGGTGGCGGCCGATGAGAGTTTGTCTGGAGACAGGACAAAATACCCCTTGAATATTTCGCTATCGTCAACTCTATGGCTTATTTATCTATCACAGCTCATCTAATATGAAACAATGAACAATATAAATAACACAGAAACCTGATATATACTCTAGAATGAATAAAATATGCCATTATGTAACAGGTATAGGCAGCCACAACCGCTCCCTCTATGTTGTGGTAAACACTGCCATTTAGTGATGGCCCTTTGAAGCCGTCTATTATAATTATTATTATGTTGTATGATATAGCACGTAATGAAAGTAGTTTGGTAGATTATGTATTGGTGGATAAAAGGTTGATGGGTAGGCTCCAGGATGTGCGTGTTTATAGAGGGGCAGCTGATATATCGGATCATTATCTAGTTGTAGCTACAGTTGGAGTAAGAGGTAGATGGGACAAGAGGAAAATGGCAACAACAAGTAAGAGAGAGGTGAAATTGTATAAACTAAGGGAGGAGGAAGTTCGGGTGAGATATAAGCAACTATTGGCAGAAAGGTGGGCTGGTGCAAGTATGAATTGTGGGGGGGTTGAAGAGGGTTGTAATAGTTTTAAAAATGCAGTATTAGAATGTGGGGCAGAAGTTTGTGGTTATAGGAGGGTGGGTGCAGGAGGAAAGAGGAGTGATTGGTGGAATGATGAAGTAAAGGGTGTGATATAAGAGAAAAAGGTAGCTTATGAGAGGTTTTTACAAAGCAGAAGTATTATATGAAGAGTAGAGTATATGGAGAGTAAAAGAAAGGTGAAGAGAGTGGTGAGAGAGTGCAAAAGGAGAGCAGATGATAGAGTGGGAGAGGCACTGCCAAGAAATTTTAATGAAAATAAGAAAAAATTTTGGAGTGAGTTAAACAAGTTAAGAAAGCCTAGTGAACGAATGGATTTGTCAGTTAAAAACAGAGTAGGGGAGTTAGTAGATGGGGAGATGGAGGTATTGGGTAGATGGCGAGAATATTTTGAGGAACTTTTAAATGTCGACGAAGAAAGGGAGGCAGTACAGTGGACCCTCAGCTAACGTTAAATCCAGCTAACGATACATTTTAACGCAAAATTTTTGCCTCAGCTAATGCTAAAAAGCTCACCCTACGAGATTCGAGATGCATGGGTGGGTGCCAGTGTTTACAAGCCAGCCAGTACGGTTGCATCCACGCATACAATCGGAACATTTCATATTATCACAGCATTTTTAGTGATTGTACCTGCAAAATAAGTCACCATGGGACCCAAGAAAGCTTCTAGTGCCAACCGTGCAGTAAAAAAGGTGAAAATTACTATGGAAATGAAGAAAGAGATAATTGCAAAGTACGAAAGTGGAGTGTCTCGGAGCTGGCCAGGTTCTATACCAAACCCCAATCAGCCATTGCTACTATTGTGGCCAACAAAATGGCAATCAAGGAAGCTGTTCTTGCAAAAGGTGCAAGTTTGTTTTCGAAACAGAGATCGCAAGTACTTGAAGATGTTGAGAGACTGTTATTGATGCGGATAAACGAAAAACAGATAGCAGGAGATACCATCTCTCAAGCGATCATATGTGGGAAATACGTACTATCGTACCGCGGTCAGCTGTTGCTGCACCACAGTCAGCTGTTGCTGCACCACAGCTGCTGCTGCACCATGGTTAGCTGTTGCTGCACCACTCAGCTGTTGCTGAACCACGGTGAGCTGCTGCTGCACCACGGTGAGCTGCTGCTGCACCACGGTCAGCTGCTGCTGCACCACAGTGAGCTGCTGCTGCACCACAGTCAGCTGCTGCTGCACCACAGTCAGCTGTTTCTGACCAACATGACTCATCCCGAACCTGTCCATCCAGCCTTGCCGTCATTGTTTACAAGCCAGGGTGGCCGGTTGCGTGCATACATTTGATACATTTTGTATTATTCCATTGTTTATAGTGCTTGTAACTGCTAAGTAAGCCACCATGGGCCCATAGAAAGCTTCTAGTGCCAACCCTGTGGTAAAAAGGGTGAGAAATATGTACTATCGTACCACGGTCAGCTGCTGCTGCACCACCGTCAGCTGCTGCTGCACCACCGTCAGCTGTTGCTGCACCACAGTCGGCTGTTGCTGCACCACGGTCAGCTATTGCTGCACCACGGTCGGCTATTGCTGCACCACGGTCGGCTATTGCTGCACCACGGTCGGCTGTTGCTGCACCACGGTCAACTGTTGCTGCACCAATTAGCTATTGCTGAATCACGGTCAGCTGCTGCTGCACCACGGTCAGCTGCTGCTGCACCACAGTCAGCTGCTGCTGCACCGCAGTCAGCTGCTGCTACACCACCATCATCTGTTGCTGCACCACGGTCAGCTGCTGCTGCACCAAAGTCAGGTGTTGCTGCACAACAGACAGCTGGTCCTAGTGGCATTAAAAGAAGAAGGGAAGTAACCCCAGAAAAGGACTTGCTACCTAAAGTCCTAATGGAAGGGGATTCCCCTTTTAAACATTAACAACTTCCATACTCTCCCCTCCTCCCATCCCATCAATCATCACCAATCTTCAATAAAGGTAAGTGTCAGTTTGTGTGTATTAAAATTAATATTTCATGTGGTAAAAAATTTTTGTTTTTCATACTTTGGGGTGTCTTGCACGGATTAATTTGATTTCCATTATTTCTTATGGGGAAAACTAATTCAGCTAACAATAATTTCAGCTAACGATGAGCTTTCAGGAACGGATTAATATCGTTAGCTGAGGGTCCACTGTAATTTCATGCACTGGCCAGGGAGGTATACCATCTTTTAGGAGTGAAGAGCAGGATGTGTGTGTGGGGTAGGTGCGTGAGGCATTACGTAGAATGAAAGGGGGTAAAGCAGCTGGAACTGACGGGATCATGACAGAAATGTTAAAAGCACGGGGGGACATAGTTTTGGAGTGGTTGGTATTTTTGTTTAATAAATGTATGAAAGAGGGGAGGGTACCTAGGAATTGGCGGAGAGCGTGTATAGTCCCTTTATATAAAAGGAAGGGGGACAAGAGATTGTAAAAATTATAGATGAATATGTTTACTGAGTGTACCAGGAAAAGTGTACGGTAGGGTTATTATTGAAAGAATTAGAGGTAAGACAGAATGTAGAATTGCGGATGAGCAAGGAGGTTTTAGAGTGGGTAGGGGATGTGTAGATCAAGTGTTTACATTGAAGCATATATGTGAACAGTATTTAGATAAAGGTAGGGAAGTTTTTATTGCAATTTTGGATTTAGAAAAGGCATATGATAGAGTGGATAGAGGAGCAATGTGGCAGATGTTGCAAGTATATGGAATAGGTGGTAAGTTACTAAATGCTGTAAAGAGTTTTTATGAGGATAGTGAGGCTCAGGTTAGGGTGTGTAGAGGAGAGGGAGACAACTTCCTGGTAAAAGTAGGTCTTAGACAGGGATGTGTATGTCACCATGGTTGTTTAATATATTTATAGATGGGGTTGTAAAAGAAGTAAATGCTAGGGTGTTCGGGAGAGGGGTGGGATTAAATTATGGGAAATTAAATACAAAATGGGAATTGACACAGTTACTTTTTGCTGATGATACTGTGCTTATGGGAGATTCTAAAGAAAAATTGCAAAAGTTATTGGACGAATTTGGGAATGTGTGTAAAGGTAGAAAGTTGAAAGTGAACATAGAAAAGGGTAAGGTGATGAGGGTATCAAATGATTTAGATGAAGAAAAATTGGATATCAAATTGGGGAGGAGTAGTATGGAAGAAGTGAATGTTTTCAGATATTTGGGAGTTGACGTGTCAGCGGATGGATTTATGAAGGATGAGGTTAATCATAGAATTGATGAAGGAAAAAAGGTGAGTGGTGCATTGAGGTATATGTGGAGGCAAAAAATGTTATCCATGGAGGCAAAGAAGGGGATGTATGAAAGTAAAGAGTACCAACACTCTTATTTGGATGTGAAGCTTGGTGTGGAGAAAATTTCTCCAGGAGGGGGGTATCAGCCCCTTTCAGCCCCTTCAGCCCCTTTCAGCCCTGAGGGGCCCAGCCCTCTCAGAAGGGGCAAATATCTTGTTTACTGCTACAGCAAGTAATTGACCCCAGATGCAGTACCAGTATGTGACGTGGCTCGACGCTCCATGCGGTCCAGTGTTGCAAAGTGTAGCTTAATAAAAGACAGTTCATCTCTTACCTTAGCAGGACAATTAAGGAAAATCCTGCTCCCACTTTATTACCATAGTAAAGATAGTGGACATTGTTGTCTATGCTTAAGACAGCAAGAATCAAACATTCTGCTTTGCTTCATCGAGGAAGTGGCAAGGAAGCAAAAGTACTAGGTCAGCTTTTCCTTTGTGCTAGGGGAGTAACGGCATGGGGCGCTGTGGCGTCTTCAGATTACTTTTGACTCTACTGAGAGTGACACTGACGCCAGGATAACCAACAAAGAACGATCTGTGCGTTAGTGTGAACAAAGTGTCTCATAAAACACAATAAACACTTAAGAGAAGTGTGATCAACTTCTTTAAGATTGTGAACAATAAAGACAAATCTTGTGGAACATAGTGTACCAGTGTGCGTATTCCTAGACTATGGAAGACGTGGACATCCAAGGACACTTCAGCTTCTATCAAGTCACCGATATCTGTCGAAGGTGTGAAGAACACCATAGCTCATGCTACAAGAGCAAGGTAGGTTACGAATTTCTTGTACAGGGGACTGTGCAGTTCTTGAGTCGCAAGGAGTTTGTAATCAACCTATAGTCGGCAGTAAGGGGCGGACTTTTGAGTCCACACAAGTAAGTTTGTCAGCCATCAGTGAATGAAATATGCTGACATAACACCCCCTAGGGGTAATTTATAATCTTACAAATTATAACTCTTGACAGCCCGTTGAGAGATGACTTTGACAGCTTGTCAAGACCTCGTCTGCAGGGGTGGCTGTGCAGGCGATGAGCTGTCTTTCTAAGTTAAGTACAAACTCTTTAAACTTAGCTGGTAATACCATTTCTCAACACTTGGGTTGTAAATGCTGCAGTGAGGAGGCGGTTGGAGGCAGTGGAGATGTCCTGCCTAAGGGCAATGTGTAGTGTAAATATTATGCAGAAAATTCGGAGTGTGGAAATTAGGAGAAGGTGTGAAGTTAATAAAAGTATTAGAGGGCTGAAGAGGGTTTGTTGAGGAGGTTTTGTCATTTAGAGAGATTGGATCAAAGTAGAATGACATGGAGAGCGTATAAATCTGTAGGGAAAGGAAGGCGGGGTAATGGTCGTCCTCGAAAAGGTTGGATGGAGGGGGTAAAGGAGGTTTTGTGGCCGAGTGGCTTGGACTTCCAGCAAGCATGCGTGAACGTGTTAGATAGGAGTGAATGGAAACGAATGGTATTTGGGACCTGACGAGCTGTTGGAGTGTGAGCAGGGTAATATTTAGTGAAGGGAGTCAGGGAAACCGGTTATTTTATATAGTCGGACTTGAGCCCTGGAAATGGGAAGTACAATGCCTGCACTTTAAAGGAGGGGTTTAGGATATTGGCAGTCTGGAGGGATATGTTGTGTATTTTATACATACATGTATATACTGTACTTCTAAACTGTTGTATTCTGAGCACCTCTGCAAAAACATTGATTATGTGTGAGTGAAGTGAAAGAGTTGAATGATGATGAAAGTATTTTCTTTTTGGGGATTTTCTTTGCTTTTCGGTCACCCTGCTTTGGTGGCAGACGGCCGACTTGTTAAAAAAAAAAAGTATTTATTATTATTCTAATTGTATTGTATTATTATTCTTATTGTATTATATTATTATACATACTATTATCATATTTTTATTATTATTACAGTGGTCCCTCGATAATCGTCGGGCTTGATAGTCGTCCTTTTCGGAAATCGTCACATTTTTTCGCCCACATTGGCTCGCAAATGGTCGGTTGACTCGCTAATCGTCATTCATCCTGGACACTTACTAACGGCTCTGAGCCGCCTTGGCCTCCCTTCCCAGCCTGTGTGCCATTGTTTACCAGTGAGCGACGGTCCCCTCACTTGTTCATACGAAATATTTCATAATATTCCATTCATTTTAGTGCTTGCAAGTGCTAAATAACCTACCATGGCTCCAAAGAAAGCTCCTAGTGGCGAGCCTTTGGTAAAGAAGGTGAGAAATACGATTGAATTTAAGAAAACATCATTGAATAATATGAAAGTGGCGTACTTGTGGGCGAACTGGCCAGGATGTATAACAAATCCCGTACAACCATATCTTCCATTATAGCCAAGAAAATGGAAATCAAGGAAGCTGTTGTTGCAAAGGGGGTAATTTTTGTTTTTTTCAACAAGTCGGCCGTCTCCCACCGAGGCAGGGTGACCCAAAAAAGAAAGAAAATCCCCAAAAAGAAA
Organism: Cherax quadricarinatus; assembly: GCF_038502225.1. Taxonomy (NCBI): domain Eukaryota; kingdom Metazoa; phylum Arthropoda; class Malacostraca; order Decapoda; family Parastacidae; genus Cherax; species Cherax quadricarinatus. Next base: position 22,004,436 of record NC_091361.1, read on the forward strand.
ATACTTTCATCATCATTCAACACTTTCACCACACTCACACATTATCACTGTTTTTTCAGAGGTGCTCAGAATACAACAGTTTAGAAGCATATACGTATAAAGATACACAACATATCCCTCCAAACTGCCAATATCCCAAACCCCTCCTTTAAAGTGCAGGCATTGTACTTCCCATTTCCAGGACTCAAGTCCGACTATATGAAAATAACCGGTTTCCCTGAATCCCTTCACTAAATATTACCCTGCTCACACTCCAACAGATCGTCAGGTCCCAAGTACCATTCGTCTCCATTCACTCCTATCTAACACGCTCATGCACGCTTGCTGGAAGTCCAAGCTCCTTGCCCACAAAACCTCCTTTACCCCCTCTCTCCAACCCTTTCAAGGACGACCCCTACCCCGCCTTCCTTCCCCTATAGATATATATGCTTTCCATGTCATTCTACTTTGATCCATTCTCTCTAAATGACCAAACCACCTCAACAACCCCTCTTCTGCCCTCTGACTAATACTTTTATTAACTCCACACCTTTTCCTAATTTCCACACTCCGAATTTTCTGCATAATACTTACATCACACATTGCCCTTAAACAGGACATCTCCACTGCCTCCAACTGTCTCCTCGCTGCTGCATTTACCACCCAAGCTTCACACCCATACAAGAGTGTTGGTACTACTATACTTTCATACATTCCCTTCTTTGCCTCCATAGATAACGTTTTTTGACTCCACATATACCTCAACGCACCACTCGCCTTTTTTCCCTCATCAATTCTATGATTAACCTCATCCTTCATAAATCCATCCGCCGACACGTCAACTCCCAAGTATCTGAAAACATTCACTTCTTCCATACTCCTCCTCCCCAATTTGATATCCAATTTTTCTTTATCTAAATCATTTGATACCCTCATCACCTTACTCTTTTCTATGTTCACTTTCAACTTTCTACCTTTACACACATTCCCAAACTCATCCACTAACCTTTGCAATTTTTCTTTAGAATCTCCCATAAGCACAGTATCATCAGAAAAAAGTAACTGTGTCAATTTCCATTTTGAATTTGATTCCCCAAAATTTAATCCCACCCCTCTCCCGAACACCCTAGCATTTACTTCCTTTACAACCCCATCTATAAATATATTAAACAACCATGGTGACATTACACATCCCTGTCTAAGACCTACTTTTACCGGGAAGTAGTCTCCCTCTCTTCTACACACCCTAACATGAGCCTCACTATCCTCATAAAAACTCTTTACAGCATTTAATAACTTACCACCTATTCCATATACTTGCAACATCTGCCATATTGCTCCTCTATCCACTCTATCATATGCCTTTTCTAAATCCATAAATGCAATAAAAACTTCCCTACCTTTATCTAAATACTGTTCACACATATGCTTCAATGTAAACACTTGATCTACACATCCCCTACCCACTCTGAAACCTCCTTGCTCATCCGCAATTCTACATTCTGTCTTACCTCTAATTCTTTCAATTATAACCCTACCGTACACTTTTCCTGGTATTCTCAGTAAACTTATTCCTCTATAATTTTTAGTCTCTTTTGTCCCCTTTCCCTTTATATAAAGGGACTATACATGCTCTCCACCAATCCCTAGGTACCTTCCCCTCTTTCATACATTTATTAAACAAAAGTACCAACCACTCCAACACTATATCCCCCCCTGCTTTTAACATTTCTGTCATGATCCCATCAGTTCCAGCTGCTTTACCCCCTTTCATTCTACGTAATGCCTCACGTACCTCCCCCACACATTCTGCTCTTCTTCACTCCTAAAAGATGGTATACCTCCCTGACCAGTGCATGAAATTACTGCCTCTCTTTCTTCCTTAACATTTAAAAGTTCCTCAAAATATTCTCGCCATCTACCTAATACCTCCATCTCCCCATCTACTAACTCCCCTACTCTGTTTTTAACTGACAAAGGGGGTAAATATGTTGACAAAAATGAGATTACCAGTACTCGATGATGTTGAGAAGTTATTATTGGTGTGGATAAACGAGATAGTATTAAAGGAGATAGTATTATGACATTGCTTATTTGTGAAGAGGCTAGGCAGTTGCATGATGATTTGGTAAAGAAATTGCCTGCAACTAGTGGTGATGTGAGTGATTTTAAGGCCAGCAAAGGCTGGTTTGAGAGATTTAAGAAGCGTACTGGCATACACAGTGTGATAAGGCATGGTGAGGCTGCCAGTTCGGACCAAAAGCGGCTGAAAAATATGTGCAGGAGTACATAGAGGCTGAAGGACTGAAACCTGAATAAGTGGTCAATTGAGACGAAACAGGCCTCTTTTGGAAGAAAATGCCAAAGAGGACGTACATTACTCAGGAAGAAAAGGCACTGCCAGGACACAAGCCTATGAAAGACAGGCTGACTTTCATGTTCTGTGCTAATGCTAGTGGGGATTTCAAAGTGAAGCCGTTACTAGTGTACCATTCTGAAAATCCCAGAGTGTTTAGGAAAAACAATGTTATGAAGAGTAAATTGTGTGTGTTTTGGAGATCTAATAATAAGGCATGGGTCACGAGGGAAATTTTCATCGAGTGGTTCAATGAAGTGTTTGGCCCTAGTGTGAAGAATTACCTCCTGGAAAAGAAATTGGATCTCAAGTGCCTCCTAGTAATGGACAGTGCACCTGCTCATCCTCCAAACTTGGATGACCTAATTCTGAAGGAGTTTGGGTTCATCACAGTAAAGTTCTTGCCCCCAAATACCACTCCTCTTCTCCAGCCCATGGACCAGCAAGTCATTTCAAACTTTAAATAACTCTACACCAAAGCAATGTTTGAAAGGTGCTTTAATGTGACCTCAGACACTCACTTGACCCTAAGAGATTTTTGGAAAGAACACTTCAGTATTCTCCATTGCATAAGCCTTATAGGTAAGGCTTGGGAGGGAGTGACTACCAGGACTTTGAACTCTGCTTAGAGAAAATTGTGGCCAGATTGTGTCCACAAGAGGGATTTTGAAGGATTTGAGGCAGCCCCTGATGAGCCTATGTCAGTTGTGAACTTTATTGTGGCACTGGGGAGTTCCATTGGGTTGGATGTGAGTTTGGAGGATGTGGAAGAGTTGGTGGAGGACCACAACAAAGAGCTCACCACTGAGGAGCTGCAAGAGCTTCAGCAGGAAGAGCAACAGATTGCAGCTCAGAATCTTGCTGCAGAGGAGGAAGAAGAGAGATGGAAGAAGGTGCCTTCAGAAATTAAGGAGATTTTTGAAATGTGGGGTTGGATGGAAAGATTTTTGGAGAAACATCACCCTGAGAAGGATGTTGCAAGCCATATCGGCAACTTGTACAGTGACAGAGTCTTGGCCCATTTTACGGAAGTTTTAAAGAGACGCCAGAAACAGAGCTCTCTGGGCAGTTTTTTTGCGAGACAGAACTCCAGCGACTCTCAAGCTGGTCCTAGCAGCATTAAGAAACAGAGAAGAGAAGTAACCCCAGAAAAGCACTTGGTACCTGAGTTGTTGATTGAAGGGGATTCCCCTTCCAAACAGTAATTCAGTGTCTCTCCTCCTCCAGTCTTCCATACACTAAGAAGAATCTCCAATAAAGGTAAGTATTTTTCTGTTAATGTTTCATTCATCGTGTCCCATTGTATTGTTTATGTACTACGTCTATATTTCATGTAAAAATTTTTTTTGTTTTAATACTTCTGGGTGTCAGGAACAGATTAATTGTATTTACATTATTTCTTATGGGGAAAATTGATTAGAAAATTGTCTTTTTCGATAATAGTCCCACTTCCAGGAACGGATTATGGACAATAATTGAGGGACCACTGTATAAATAATGTCAACCCATTCACGACTGCATATTGGACATAGCCAAAACAATCGAACATTTCTCCTGTGTTGAGCTCAGTTTCAAGGTACTTTTCATCGTGACAGCAATCAAAATCATATCTATTTCTGTAATATATCTTCCATTCTATCAAATGAGACCAAAAAAACGAGAATGCAACCATAAAAACCATACGAAAATACCACTAAGGAGTGGCTAATTGCTGAGAAGTGAACTCCATTATTTATGCTTAGATTTCTTTCATTTTTGGTGTACGTTAAGAAGCATCTTTCCATCATACATTGCTTAAGTTTCAATAAGATAGTCCAACAAACAAATGAGATACACTTCCCTAGATCAAGAGCAAGAGCCCCTCACCAGTGGCAAGGAACCTGCCTTGAGGTCTGCTCGCTTATGGAAATTTTGCTTGCGTATGGAAACAAAAAATCAATCCATCGACTGCTCGTATTTGGAAAAAAATTGCATGTAGATACGCTCGCAAGTAGAGGTTCCACTGTACAATGTATATTGTACTTATGGTATTGCCAGTACAATGTATATTGTACATATGGTTAAAGATTAAAAAGATTAAAGATTTTATTTCTTTGCAAAGGTTACAATGTGTAATTACAATTTTGGTTTAAGTACAAAGAAAGCCACTATCATGCCGGGGCATTTCGGGCAAGCTAATCCTAGTACATAACTACTTAAATCTAGACAAGATAGGAATGGTAAACTTTTTAATAAATCTTTGTTTTATCTTAATACTTGTAGTTGCACATAATGGAAACCAAATTACAATTAATGGTTCTAACAGTAATATTTTATGGATTGGCAGATGTTTAATAGACTAGAGGTCATATAATATGATATTTGGGAGAGTTACTTCAAACTGATTAGAAGTTGTTTTGGTTGGTTTGGCTAGTATTGAGTGATGAGATAATTTTTAAGCATAGCACTAAATTTGTTGTAGTCAGGGGATCCTTAACCGGTTCAGGTAGTGAATTCCATATCATCGGACCCTTTATGTTCGTTGCATTTTTGCATAGTATGAGACTGACATGAGGGATGTCGAAGAGTGCCCTGTGCCTTGTATTGTAGCTATCAAGAAGTTTAAGCAGAGGGTTTATATTGGAATTTAATGTTCTGTATACATAGTAGGCACAATAATATCAGTGTATGTCTGGTACATTTAGTAGGTTCAGAATTTTGAAAAGTGGTGGGGTGTGCTGTCTGGCACAGTAGTTGGTAATCATCTGCACAGCAGCTTTTTGTTGGGTTATTAACCCTTTCAGGGTCCGTCCCGTAGATCTACGGCTTCACATTGAGTGTCCAAACCATAGATCTACGCCAAAATTCTAGCGCCGTCAAATTTAGCGCGAAAACGCTCATAGGCCTACATGTGAGAGAACGGGTCTGCGTGGTGGGTGTGCGCCATAAACAAAAAATCTAGGCACCCGCATAGCATTGTGGGAACGCCGGCTCAGTTACCCTTGTTCACCATGCCTTGTCGCAAGTCAGCTCTCACTCCCCGGAAAATTGGGACTCTCCTCTTCCTATCTGATAGTTCTGACACTGATGGAAGTAGAAATGAAGACAAATTCTACGGCTTTGATCAGTTAGCGACCGAAAAGAATGACCAGGATATCGATAATAGTGCAGAAAACCCTGACGATCCTCAACCTTCTACCTCTGGTGTGGGCACTCGTGACTCACAGTCGGTTGTTCCTCATCGCAAGAGAAAACTGATATTTTCGCGTGGCCAGGCCTCTGACTTCAGTAATGATGATGATAGTGACATGGACTGTGATTTTATTGCGCTCGACGATCATTCGAGTAGTGATAGTGAGGAATCATATTCACCAGTGAAGCGTCGGTATGTTCGCCGCCGCATGCGCTCGGGTAGTGTACCCTATGCTGTGCCCAGGGGATGGAGTACATCCCGGAGTACATCCCGGAGTACATCCCAGAGTACATCCCGTGGCCCAACACCAGTTTTAGGTAGTGATAGTGAGGATGATGTGGCTACACTTGGCATGGATAGACCACAGGCATCAGTGGATGGTGTTAGTGGTGATGGTAGTGGCACCGCCATGCGTGACTCACCAGGCCACGCTGGGACCCACGCTGCTGACTCGTCAGTTCAAGGACAAAGCGGAGCGCCAGCCACCAGCCCACCACAACCACAACCACCCGCACAACCAGCCTATGATGTCCAGTATCCACCAGCAAACGGTATGTGGGATTGGCAGCAAAATCCCAATTTTGTTCCCAAGCCTCACCACTTCGATGACTCTCAAAGTGGAATTCTACCTACTTGTCCCCTTGGAACCACGGCCAATGAACTGGAATTCTTTGAATTATTCTTTGACCAGCCATTGATGGAAATTATTGTCAGGGAAAGTAATAAGTATTTTGAGTACACCATGGCAAATACGATCTTATCACCACAGTCAAGACTACACAGGTGGAAAGAGATGACTGTTGCAGAAATGTATTTGCTTTTTGCAACAATAATGCTTATGCCTCACGTCTATAAGCATAATATAAAAGCATACTGGTCCACAGATCGGCTAATTTCTACCCCGGTCTTCAGTGAAATCATACCAGTGAACAGGTTTATCTTACTCTTACGTATGTTGCACTTCTCTGACAAAACCAGGCCTGACAGAAGTGACAGGTTATACAAGATTAGAAATGTTTTCATGTATCTCAAACAAAAGTTCAGGATATACTTTTATCCATTCAAGAATCTTGTAATTGACGAGTCTTTGATTTTGTTCAAAGGTAGACTGTCATTCAAGCAGTATATACCGAGCAAGAGGAAATGCTTTGGTATAAAACTGTTTGTACTCTGTGATTGTGACAGTGGCCTGGTGTTGGATATTGTTGTATACACGGGTAGTAAAACATTGAAAGATACCAAGATGTTATTGGGTATCTCAGGTGACGTAGTGAGAAACATGATGGCACCTTATCTTGGTAAGGGGCATACATTATATACCGATAACTGGTACACAAGCCCATTACTCAGTGATTTCATGCGAGTGAACAAGACAGATGTGTGTGGCACAGTGCGTTCTAATCGTAAACATATGCCCAGGCTCAACGCAGGTGCTCGTGGTGATGACGTGCAGGTGTTTACTGCCAATGACATCATGGCATTACGGTGGCATGACAAACGAGATGTCACATTGTTGACAACCATTCACCTTAATGAAATGCAAGACAGTGGCAAAGTTGATCGAGTGACTAATGAACGTATTCAAAAACCAGTGACAGTGATTGATTATACACAAAACATGCGCTTGGTTGACAAATGTGACATGCAGATTGGTTTTGTTGACTGTGTTCGTAAGAGTTATAAGTGGTACATGAAACTTTTCTTCCATCTCATGGACATTTCAATGCTCAATGCATATAATATGTACCAAATAAAGACTGGCAACAGTCCACCGTATGGTGAATTTTGTTTGTCTGTTGTCAGACAATTCATAATGAAGTACCAGGTAAGAACACCTGCTATACAACACGATCCTCGAATTCCTCAGGATATACCGAAGCGTTTGAGGAGGGAAGGTGATCATTTCATAATACAACTTCCTTCAACTCAGAAGAAATTTGCTCAGAAGAGATGCATCGTCTGTGCACAAACAAAACGACGGCAACAAAGACGCAAAGACACTCGGTTTGTGTGTGAGGAATGTAAGGTGCCTCTGTGCATGGTGCCTTGTTTCAAGGAGTTCCACAAGCTCCAGCAGTTCTAAAACCATGTCCAGTGATTGTAAATATGTAAATATATGATAGAACATTAGTATTATACAAGATTTGTGCATGTTTATTGTAATAAACAACAGTGGTAAACAATACAGTGGACCCCCGCATACCGATGGCACCACATAGCGATTAATCCGCATACCGCTTGCTTTAATCGCAAAAATTTTGCCTCGCATACCGCTTAAAAACCCGCTCACCAATTTTCGTCTGAGACGCGTCCAATGTGCGCCCTCAGCCAGCCTCACATGTGCTGCCCGTGCCATTGTTTACCAGCCAGCCTCCGCGGTAACATCCAAGCATACAATCGGAATATTTCGTATTATTACAGTGTTTTCGGTGCTGTTTCTGGAAAATAAGTGACCATGGGCCCCAAGAAAGCTTCTAGTGCCAACCCTACACCAATAAGGGTGAGAATTCCAATAGAAATGAAGAAAGAGATCATTGATTAGTATGAAAGTGGAGTGCGTATCGCCGACCTGGTCAGGTTGTACAAGAAACCCCAATCAACCATCGCTACTATTGTGGGCACCAGAAAGGCAATCAAGGAAGCTGTTCTTGCCAAAGGTTTAACTGTGTTTTCGAAACAAAGATCGCAAGTGATGGAAGATGTTGAGAGACTTATTGGTGTGGATAAATGAAAAACAGCTAGCAGGAGATAGCATCTCTCAAGCGATCATAAGCGAAAAGGCTAGGAAGTTGCATCAGGATTTAATTAAAAAAATGCCTGCAACTAGTGCTGATGTGAGTGAATTTAAGGCCAGCAAAGGTTGGTTTGAGAGATTTAAGAAGCGTAGTGGCATACATGGTGTGATAAGGCATGGTGAGGCTGCCAGTTCGGACCACAAAGCGGCTGAAAAATATGTGCATGAATTCAAGGAGTACATAGAGACTGAAGGACTGAAACCTGAACAAGTGTTTAATTGTGATGAAACAGGCCTGTTTTGGAAGAAAATGCCAAGCAGGACCTACATTACTCAGGAGGAAAAGGCACTCCCAGGACATAAGCCTATGAAAGACAGGCTTACTTTGTTGATGTGTTCCAATGCTAGTGGTGATTGCAAAGTTAAGCCTTTATTAGTGTATCACTCTGAAACTCCCAGAGCGTTCAGGCAAAAGAATGTCCTCAAGGAGAATTTGTGTGTGCTGTGGAGGGCAAACAGTAAGGCATGGGTCACTAGGGACTTTTTCTATAACTGGTTACACCATGCATTTGCCCCCAATGTGAAAGATTACCTAACTGAAAAGAAATTAGAACTTAAGTGCCTCCTGGTGTTAGACAATGCCCCTGGTCATCCTACAGACGTGGCAGAGCGACTTTATGGGGACATGAGCTTCATTAAGGTGAAGTTTTTGCCTCCTAATACCACTCCTCTCCTGCAGCCCATGGACCAGCAGGTTATTGCAAACTTCAAAAAACTGTACACAAAAGCTCTGTTTGAAAGGTGCTTTGTAGTGACCTCAGAAACTCAACTGACTCTAAGAGAGTTTTGGAGAGAGCACTTTAATATCCTCAATTGTGTAAACCTTATAGGTAAGGCTTGGGAAGGAGTGACTAAGAAGACCTTGAACTCTGCTTGGAAGAAACTGTGGCCAGAATGTGTAGACAAAAGGGATTTTGAAGGGTTTGAGGCTAACCCTGAGAGGATTATGCCAGTTGAGGAATCCATTGTGGCATTGGGAAAGTCCTTGGGGTTGGAGGTTAGTGGGGAGGATGTGGAAGAGTTGGTGGAGGAGGACAATGAAGAACTAACCACTGATGAGCTGATAGATCAACTTCAAGAGCAAGAGGCCAGACCTGAGAAAACTGGTTCAGAGGAGGGGAGAGAGAAATTGAAGAAGTTGCCTACTACAAAGATTAAGGAAATGTGTGCAAAGTGGCTTGAAGTGCAAACCTTTTTTGATGAAAATCACCCTCACACAGCTATTGCAAGCCGTGCTGGTGATTATTACACTGACAATGTTGTGAAACACTTTAGGGAAGTCATAAAGGAACGAGAGGTACAGGCCACTATGGACAGATATGTTGTGCGAAAGAAGTCCAGTGACTCTGAAGCTGGTCCTAGTGGCATTAAAAGAAGAAGGGAAGTAACCCCAGAAAAGGACTCGACACCTCAAGTCTTAATGGAAGGGGATTCCCCTTCTAAACACTAACACTCTCTCTCCCCTCCTCCCATCCCATCAATCATCACCAGATCTTCAATAAAAGTAAGTGTCAGGTAATTGTGCATGCCTTTTTCAGTTTGTGTGTACTAAAATTAACATTTCATGTGGTAAAAAAATTTTTTTTTTCATACTTTTGGGTGTCTTGCACGGATTAATTTTATTTCCATTATTTCTTATGGGGAAAATTAATTCACATACCGATTATTTCGCATAACAATTACCCCTCTTGCATGGATTAAAATCGGTATGCGGGGGTCCACTGTAATATGATAATAACTTTAGTGCGGTTATTGTGTTCAATACAGTGAGTTTATATATATACATTATATACAGTATTGGTCTCTCAGGCCCCAAATGTTAGTAGGAATAGAAAAAAATTGGAAAAGAAAAGAAAAAACAACAAAAACCGCAAAATAATGTAATGCGCGTATGTGGAATTCGTCGATGTTGCCGCCACCACATCATTTTTGACAAACTTCTTGGCACTGTATCTCGGTAAGTACTGATCAGAATTTTTTTTTTTGTCTTATTACCTTCACAAAAATATGCTCTTTAATTCTGTAAGAAAAAATAATTTTTTTTTTTTTTTCAAAATTTCTTGGACACTGGAGCACCACTTCAGATTTTGGCCTTGGACCCTGAAGGGGTTAAAGGTTTAAGGTGGTTGACTGTGGTTGATCCCCAGGCACAAATACCATAGGTAAGGTAGGGATATATTAAAGTGTTAATAGGGTAAGGAATGTTGTTTGGGGTACATAGTATCATATCTTGGAAAGGATGCCTACTGATTTGGATAGTTTCTTGGATATATGCTGGATGTGGGAACGAAATTTAAGATTACAGCCAAGGTCTAGACCTGGAAATTTACTCTCAGTGTGTCTTGTAATGGGGGAACCATTTATCGATGTATTAAGTTGGATATTTAAGGCTCTGTTTCCAATCAGCATGAAGTATGTTTTGTCTATGTTGGAGTTAGTTTGCTGATCATCATCCAAGTATATATTTTTAGCAGCTTGTTGTCTATGGTGTCTCTAAGTATAGCTGGGTTTGAGTGGGAGTAGACATAGTGTCGTCTGTGAATAGAACTGGTTTAACCCCTTAACTGTCCAACCATAGATCTACGTTCTCTCGACCAGCGCTCTGAATATTTTGAAAGAAAAAAAAAAGCCTTTTTTTTTTTTTTTTAATGAAGACATTTTTTTACATAATGTAAAAAAAAAATTAGAGTCAGTACTTATGGAAATACACGTATAAGGCCGCAAAGTTGGCACTTGTCGCTCACTTGATGGCAACATGAAGTGCTGCCGCTTGCAGAAGTGTTGTTGATATACAGGTCTCCCTCAACATTTGCGAAGGTTAGGGGATCAAGAACCTTGCGAATGTTGAAAAATCGCAAATGTTTGGTGCCCCAATATATTGTAGGGAAATATAATACAATTCTGCTTCCTTAACCTATTGAACCATGAACAATCATAAAATACATGAAAACATCGTAAAATATTGTACTAGTGCCAGCCCTTTGGTAAAGAAGGTGAGAAAAACTATTGAATTCAAGAAAGAACTCGTAACAGAGTACCAAAGTGGAGGAGATGAGAGGGGAGAATGTACCTTCTTCAGTGATTCAATAATTCTACAATGTGTATGATACTAAAGCAGCACAAGTCGATAAAGGCTATAGCGCCAGCCAGCGATAAAGTGTAGCAGTAACACTGTAGCAAGTAAGTTAAGCGATTAATCGATAGAAAAGGACAGCACGAACCTAACTCTTCCAATGTTGTTGGAGTCATATAGGATGACTGACAACACCGCCGCCTCTACTGTCTCTTCTGCCACCTTCACCACCATTATGTACAGCTTATGCTCTCAGTGGCCCTTATACACCCAACAACACGGCAACACTCATGACATACTTAACCCTTTGACTGTTTTCGACGTATAAATACGTCTTACGAGCCAATGTTTCTGACGTATATATACTCAATAATTCTAGTGGCTTCAAATCAAGTGGGAGAAAGCTGGTAGGCCCACATGTGAGAGAATGGGTCTGTGTGGTCAGTGTGCACCACATAAAAAAAATCCTGCAGCACACATTGCGTAATGAGAAAAAAAAAAAACTGATCGTTTTTTTGGAATAAAACGCCGACTTTGAGGTGTATTTTCGTATAGTATTTATCGTTGTATTCGCGTTTTCATGGTCTTAGGTGATAAAATGGAAAACATATTACAGAAATAGAGATGATTTTCATTACTTTTACGATGAAAACGACCTTGAAACTGAGCTCAAAGTAGCAGAAATGTTCGATTTTTACCAATGTTCAAGAGTACATAAATCACACCACACGTCCAATACACGTCAACTGGGGAGTCTAATATTCTTTCACTAGTGCACTGATATTATTTATACCATTTTTACAATAATGCAGTCGTCTGCATAACAGTAAATTTTGTATTTTTTTGTATGAATAAAAAATCAAAATAGAAAGCAATAATAATATAAGAGGGGCCTAGAGATGTGACTAATGAACAGAGCATATGTTATTTTAGTGCCACAAATGTCTACCTTGTTTATTCTGGACCCTATTTTGAAATTGGCATCTTTTTTATTTTGCGTGAAATTGGCCAAATTGCCAATTTCTGACCACCATATTGGGTAGTCCAAATTAGTAAATGGGAGGTTTCTTGTACTCAGCTGATAGATAAAATGGAGTTCTAAAGAAATAGCTATGAGTTTGGTCAACTGGAACAATGGAATTGGCTGAAAATTGGGCTCAAAGTCGGCGAAATCGCCGATACGCATATGTCGCCGAGACCGCTAACTTCGCGGGAGCATAATTCCACGAGTTTTCGACCAAATTTTGAACTTTTGGTGTCATTACCATCGGGAAAAGATTCTCTATCATTTCAAAAGAAAAAATAATTTTTTTTTTTCAAAAATTGAGCGACATAGAATGACAGTTTCAGAGAGGGGCCTGAAACAGTCAAAGGGTTAATGACATATTTTATTCATTCTAGAGTATATGTCATGTTTCTATATTATTAATATTGTTTATTGTGTCATATTAGATGAATTGTGATAGAAAATAAGCCATACAGTTGATATTAGTGTCATATTGAAGGACTATCTTGCCCTATCACCAAACAAATTCTGCTACCACCACAATTCCTAACATATGTAATGACATATTTTAAATATGATTGAGCGGCTGGGAATTCGCGAATGTTTGAAGCCCGCAAAAGTGGAAAACGCGAATGTTGAGGGAGACCTGTACCTTTTTTTCTCATTTTTTTTTATTTGTATAATTTTTATGTTCTGATAATTACAATTTGTAGTAGTTTTAATGATTTCATAGCTAATCTTTGTTCTGGCACTAATATTAAGTATACTGAAATAGTACTCAAATACAGTGGACCCTCTAATTTCGTGATTAATCCGTTCCAGAGAGTCTGCCGAAAGTTGAAATTCACGAAAATCAAAACCATTTTCCCCACGAGAAATACACCTACCGTCCGACTTACAACCTGCTCAACATACGTCCACTCGACTTATGACCGTGCTTCTGGCAGCCCAGTTGATGCATGCTACTGTACAATATTTGACAATACTCGTGGCAGCAACGAGCCATGCAGGCAGCATCAGTTTGAGTTACCCTGCCCTATCAGCAGCATCATACTGTATTAACTGTACTAACTGGACAGTGAATTTCACCATGGCTCCTAAGAGGAAGTCTGAATTTTGCACTGGAGTTTGTGGCAAGAAGGCAAGAAAGGCTCTTACTCTCGAACTCTATTTGTTTTCACTGTTGCACATAAACCTGTTTGTATCTGTCTGCCTGTATATCTGTCTCTGTCTATATCTGTCTGTCTGTCTGTCTGTTTATCTGTCTTTATGTCTTCCTGTGTGTGTGTGTCTTTCTGTCTACCTGTGTGTGTGTCTGTCTGCTTGTCTCTGTCTCAGAGCCGCTTATGAACCAACAGGTATTACACACGAAGCAGAGTCGTCACATCTTCAATATGATGCTAATATTGCTGTACGACTTATTTATCTATCACAATTCATTTAGAGAGAATGGATCAAAGTAGAATGACAGGGAGAGCATATAAATCTGTAGGGGAAGGAAGGCGGGGTAGGGGTCGTCCTCGAAAAGGTTGGAGGGAGGGGATAAAGGAGGTTTTGTGGGCAAGGGGCTTGGACTTCCAGCAAGCGTGCATGAGCATGTTAGATAGGAGTGAATGGAGACGAATGGTATTTGGGAACTGACGAGCTGTTGGAGTGTGAGCAGGGTAATATTTAGTGAAGGGATTCAGGGAAACCGGTTATTTTATATAGCCGGACTTGAGTACTGGAAATGGGAAGTACAATGTCTGCACTTTAATGGAGGGGTTTGGGATATGGGCATTTTGGAGGGATATGTTGTGTATCTTTATACGTATGTACATACTTCTAAGTTGTTGTATTCTGAGCACCTCTGCAAAAACAGTGATTATGTGTGAGTGAGGTGAAAGTGTTGAATGATGATGAAAGTATTTTCTTTTTGGGGATTTTCTTTCATTTTTGGGTCGCCCTGCCTCTGTGGGAGATGGCCGACTGTTGAAAAAAAAAAAAACCTGATATACACTCTAGAATGAATAAAATATGAACTTAACTGTTTTAAACTCCACATCTTGCACCTGTGCTGGTGTGTAGGTACACATTAAAATCATTAAGAGTGTTATTGGTCTTGAAGATGCCATATTAATAATGGTAATAATAACACAATAATAATCGCTCTGAGGCGCATTAAATGTGTATAAAACGTTAATATAGACATTTTGCTTAATCCATCTGTTTTTTTTTTTCAAAATTATATAATAAACATGCTATGTAACGTATAAATTAACATACGAGATGTTTTTCCAGTCGGCTTGACAGAGTGAACAAAAACCATTCGTGTCCGGGCTGGTAACAACAACAACTAGTTTGTTTACAAAACTCGTGAATCTTCTACACTCTCATTCTCTCTCTCGTTTATTCATTTAATCTTGTTTACTCACCTCTCACTCCACATTAAGACTACAGATATTTTAAGGTAAGTAATGAGTAAACACTGTATTATATTATAGTTTAATAATAATAATATTAATATTTGTACATAAGTATTATTGTATTAATAATATGTAATAATAATTTATTAATATTATTATTAATTTGGGGCACTGGAGCACAGATCCACTGTATAGCACTTTGTCTGGATTTTTTGGGTTATCCTAGGTAATTTATACAATATAAGATAACTTCACTTATGTGTACCTGTGAGAGAGAGACAGATACAGATAGAGAGAGAGCCAAATTCAGTCAACCAGGCAGCCAACCATCCACTCACCTGGCCAGCCGGCCTGCTAGCCAGCCAGCCGGATATGTATTACACATATTCCAGAGTTGTTTCTCTTTACTTAGGGCATAGGTTATAGGACATTCTGGCAGGATGACACTACCAGTGGTATTCTCCCATTCCACTGTGTCGACAATACTTCAAGATAACAGTAACATATGATACTGTATGAGATGTAAAATTTACAATACAGTTCACTACTATGTATACCTGGAGTTTACCTGGAGAGAGTTCTGGGGGTCAACGCCCCCGCGGCCCGGTCTGTGACCAGGCCTACATAATATACAGTACATAAATGATTAAAATATATCAACAGAAGTAAATTATGGTAAAGATAACGATATAATGATTGTACATTACAGTACTATGTAGGTAGTTTATATAGCAAAGGTTTGACATTGTCTTACCCAGTATGTCGGCAATTTTCCAAGGTTCGACTTAGGTCCATTTTGACTTATGACCAGTTGGTCGGAACCAAGCTCGGTCGTAAGTCGGGTGGTACTTGTACATGTAATGTAAATCCAATTAATCCATTCCAGACACCCAGAAGTATTAACAAAAAATATGTTTTTTAGAGATTAAATATAGATTTACACACTGAAATAAATGACAGATCAGTATACATGTAATGCAGCAATGACATCACGCTTACCTTTATTGAAAACTCTTGTTGGTGTATGGAAGACAGGAGGAGAGGAGAGGAGAGGGAGAAGTTACTATTGTTCGGAAAGGGAATCTCCTTCCGTAAAGACTTTATGTACCGAGTCCTTATCCAGGGTTACTTCCCTTCTTTGTTTTTTAAGGGCACTAAGACCAGCTTGAGAGTCACTGGACCCCTGTCACACAAAATATCTGTCCAGAGAGCTCTGTTTCTGGCGTCTCTTTAAGACTTGCCTAAAATGGGACATGGCATTGTCATTGTACATGTTGCTGACATGGCTTGCAACAGCTTTGTTAGGGTGATGTTCCTCCACAAACGTTTGCACCTCACTCCACTTTGTACAAATGTCCTTAATCACTGAAGAAGGCACCTTCCCTCTCTCTCTCCCTCTGCAGCAATTTCCTCAGCTGTGGTCTGTTACTGTTACAGATAAAGGTTTTGCAGCTCTTCCACATCCTCGCCACTCACATCCAACCCCATGGAATTCCCCAATGCCACAATAGATTCCACAACAGGTATAGGATCGACAGGGTCAGCCTCAAACCCTTCGAAACCCTTCTCTTGGACTCATTCTGGCCACAGTTTTCTCCAAGCGGAGTTCAAAGTCCTGGAAGTCACTTCCTGCCAAGCCTTATCTGTAAGAGTTATGCAACTGAGGATATTAAGTGATCTTTCCAGAACTCTCTTAGGGTCAATTCAGTGTCTGAGGTCATATCAAAGCACCTTTGAAACAGTGCTTTGGTGTAGAGTTTTTTGAAGTTTGAAATGATCTGCTTGTCCACGGGCTGGATAAGGGAAGTGGTATTAGGGGGCAAGAACTTCATTGTGATGAAACTAAAATCCTCCAACAATTGGTCATCCGAGTCTGGACGATGAGCAGGAGCAGTGTCCATTACCAGGAGGCACTTGTGTGGCAATATTTTTCAGGAGGTATCTCTTCACACTCGGGCCAAACACTTCATTGAGCCAATCAAGGAAAATTTGCCTCGTGACCCATACCTTATTGTTAGCCTTCCACATCACACACAGTTTACTCTTGACAACACTGTTTTTTCTTGAAAACATTGGGATTTTCAGATTGATACACCGGTAAAGGCTTCACTTCTAAATCCCCACTTGCATTACCAGAGATCAAGAGAATTAACCCATCTTTCATAGGCTTGTGTCCTGGCAGTGCCTTTTCCTCCTGCGTGATGTAGGTCCTCTTTGGCATTTTCTTCCAAAAGAGGCCTATTTCCTCACAACTGAACACTTGTTGGGGGAGGAATCCTTCATCCTCTACGTACACCTTAAATTCATGCATGAATTTTTCAGCCGCATGATTGTCTGAACTTGCAGCCTCTCCATGCCTTACAACACTGTGTATGCCACTTCGCTTCTTGAATTTTTTGAACCAGCCTTTGCTGGCCTTAACCCTTTCAGGGTCCAGAGGCCAAATTTCAAAGTGTGCACCAGGGTCCAAGAATTTTCAAAAAAATAATTTTGTTATTTTTTCTTATGAAATGGTAGAGAATCTTTATCTGAAGGTAATAAAACAAAAAGTACGAAATTTGATGGAAAATTTACGAAATTATGCTCTTGTGAATTTTGATGTGTCAGCGATAATTACACATCAGCGATTTTGCCAACTTTGACTCCCATTTTAGGCCAATTACATTATTCCAGTCGACCAAATTCTTAGCTACAGTCCTCCCTCACAAATCCGGCAATCAGTTATTCGGTTCCTTCAGTTATTTGGCACTAATTTTGGCTAGCATAATTTAAAATTTCCAGGGTCGCCACACCAACCTGCTGCTACTGTTTGGTGGTGCTACTTGCTGCATAAGTCATTCCAATTTCTTTTTCTCCATTTATTGTTTTAACCTGCTTACTTTTAGCCCTAGCCATGGTTCCAGTGAATAAAAGAAATTCTTCTCATTATGTAAAGCACCTACACAGTACATTATCCATTAAAGATAAGGTGGCTTTGAAGCCACTGTCGGTTGTCATGAGCTCAGTCTCATGATGCAGGAGAATATGCTTTATTATTATGCTAATATCAACACTACAGCTTATTTGCCTATCACAATTAATCTAATATGACATAAGAAACAATATAAATAACATAAAACATGTTAAATACTCCAGAATGAATAATATTTGGCATAACACTGAGCAGTTCGACAGAGTTATGAAGAGGATATGGTAAACAAATACCATTCTCCTATCCTTGTCTTGGTGGCTTATATTAGAGAAAACGGAGTGTAGCACAGGGCTAACTATGATATACACTCGTACTCCACCATAAACATGAAACAAAAAAGTTTTCTCTCTATAGATTATCACACATAGCAGCATATGTGTAGAGAACCTAGGATAACCCCAAAAAAGTCAACGTGGCTTATTTTTAGTACCTGGCTTGGGTTAGCCATGTATGATTTTTGGTAAATATTCAATTCCCAGCCAGGGTAGAAACATTAGGCGTGTTTCTTTACACCTGTTGTCTATGTTTACCCATCAGTAAATGGGTACCTGGGTGTTAGTCGACTAGTGTTGGTGTTATCCTGGGACACTGACCTAATTTTCTTGAAATACTCAGCATAACAAGCGGCTTTCTATACAGTAGTATGTCACTGATGTCAGCTAGGCCTGTATACCTTGTACATGTACGTGTAGTAAATAAAGATATTATTATTATTATTATTATTATTTTCTCAATTGTTTGCTGGGTTATCTTATTCAAACTTGGACAATGGATGATGGAAAGATACTTCTTCACGTACACCAAAAATGAAAGAAATCAGACCATAAATAGTGGAGTTCACTTCTCAGCCATTAGCGGCCGCTTAGCGGTATATTTTTGTATGGTTGCTATGGTTATATTCTCATTTTTTCGGTCTCATTTGATAGAATGAAAGATATATTACAGAAATAGATATGATTTTGATTGCTTTCATGACGAAAATTTCTTGAAATTGCACTAACAGTAGCGAAAATGTTCTATTCTTTAGCGAAGCTCAAGAGTAAACAAATGACATCACCGTCCAATACCTGTCCGCCTGCCAGTCTAAATTCCAGTACGGAGTCAAGAATGGATTGACATTATATATACAATTATTACAATAATGCAGTAGTCTGCATATCAGTAAATCTCTATATTTTTTGTGAATAAAAATTCCAAATGGTAAGCAAGAGTAATAATATAAGAGGGGCCTGTAGCCGTGACTAATGAACAGAGAAATTGTTATTTTAGTGCCAGGAATGTCTGCATTGTTTATTCTGGATCCTATCTTGAAATTGGCATCTGTTGAAATTTGTGTGAAATTGGCCAAGTTGCCAATTTCTGGCCACTTTATTGGGTAGTTGAAATAAGTGAATGGGCAGTTTCTTGTACTCAGTTGACAGACTAGAAGTAAATAAGTTTATTCAGGTATACACAAATACAGTTACATAGATTATCATACATAGCAGTGTATATATAGAGAACTTAGGATAACCCAGAAAAGTCAGACAAAGTGACTTATTTCCAGTACTTGGCTTGGGCTTGCCATATATGATTTTTGGTAAATATGTTTTTTTCTCAGTTGTTTGTTGGGCTATCTCATTGAAACTTGGGCAATGTATGACAGAAAGATGCTTCTTAACGTACGACAAAAATAAAAAAGATGGACGATAAATAAGGGAGTTCACTTCTCACTCATTAGCCGCCTCTTTGCAGTATATTTTCGTATGGTTTTTATGGTTGTATTCTCATTTTTTGGACTCATTTGATAGAATGGAAGATATATTACAGAAATAGACATGATTTTGATTGCTTTCATGATGAAAAGTACCTTGAAATTGAGCTCAAAGTAGCGGAAATGTTCGATTTTTGCCGATGTTCAATGAACTGTGTAAGTCAAGTTGGTTAATTTTATTAAGTGTATTCCGACCTAACTACTCTGTAATTCGGCAAACTCAGTAATCCGGTACACTACAGGTCCCAATGATGCCGGATTTGTGAGGGAGGACTGTATTTCACTAGTATTACTTCTATTCTGTTTATTGAGCACAAGAAATTGCCAAGTCAATTGTTTCAACTTCAAAATAAAGTGATTGGTAATTGGGCCAATTTAATGCAAGGTTCAAAATATTCCAATTTCAAAATAGGGTCCAGAATAAACAATGCAGGCATTCCTGGCACTAAACTAACATTTCCTCTGTTCATTAGTTATGTTTTCAGGCTTTACAAGTGAATTCCATTTTGAGTTTTAATCACATAATGAATTTTTATTCAGACCAAAAAATGGAAGATTTACTGTTATGCAATATTGTAATAATTGTATAAATAATTTCAGCACATTTGTTAACGTATATTAGACCCACCCGCTGGCGTGTATTAGACTTGTGAGGTCATTTGTTTACTCTTGAACATTGGCAAAAATTTAGCATTTTCGCTACTTTGAGCTCAGTTTCAAGCCATTTTCAGTACTAAAACCAATCAAAATTATCTCTATTTCTGTAATATATCTTGCATTCTATCAAATGAGACCAAGAAATCGCAAATGCAACTATAAAAAACATACGAAAAAACACTGCAAAGTTGCTGTTTCTCTCATTATGCACTGTGTGCTGCAGGATTTGTTTTTTTTGTGCACACCAGGAGTTGTTTTATGTGGTGCACACATACCACATAGATGTATCCTCTCATATCTAGGCCCAAATTTACCACTCACAGCTTATCAGAGTGAGCTGAGTTCATGGCCCTCAACGTAAAGCCATAGATCTACGGCACGGACCCTGAAAGGGGCTAAATTCACTAATATGAACACTCAGTCCAGGCATTTTCTTTACGAGATTGGCATGCAACTGCCTTGCCTTTTTGCAAATTATCGACTGCATAACACTGTCTCTTGTTAATTGCTTTTGGTTGACCCACACCAATGACAACAACAACTTAACATCTTTGATTATTTGCGATCTCTTTTTCGTTAGCATATTTACCCCTTTCGCAGCATCAGCTTCCTTGATTTCCTTTTTCTTTGTCATAATAAAAGTGATCGTTGAATGGGGCTTCCCATACATCCTGGCGAGGTTGGCCACACATACGCCACTTTCATATTTTTCAACGGTCTCTTTCTTTAATTCTATTGTGTTTCTCACCTTTACCAGAGGGCTGGCACTAGGATCTTTGTTTGGGTCCATGGTAGCTTATTTAGCAGTTGCAAGCACAAAGTGTGAAGAGCACCGTGGTGCTCGTCACACCATCTCCAAGGCTGAGGGACTGATTACCTCAACTTTTGTATATAGTTCTACTGTCTTTCAAATTATGTCCTAGAATTTGTATTGATAAAGCCACTAGTTGGCAAAACGTCTACAATAAAGATACCCAGATGTTGCACATGTGTCTAAATAACTTCTCTGTTCTCTAATGAGTCTATATCCATCCTGTAGTAAGAAGACCAAAACTGAGCGGCATAATCTTAATGAGGCCTCACTAGTGATGTATAGAGCTGTAAAATAACTTGTGGACTTCTGTTACTTATACTTCTTGAAATAAATCCTAGTAATCCGTTAGCCTTGTTGCACACACTTAGGTACTGCTGTCTTGGCTTTAGATTTCTGCTTACCATGGCTCCCAAGTCTTTTTTACATTTTGTATGATCAAGCTCTACTTCACCTAGTTTATAGCTTTGAGGTTTATTTTCATTACCAAGGACTAGTACCTTACATTTATCCACATTGAACTTTGTCTGCCATTTTTCAGACCAAGACATTAATTTGTCCAAATCCTCCTGGAGTTCATTGGTATCCTCCTCAGAATGAATCATATGGCCTATTTTTGTATCATCAGCAAATTTACTCATGTCACTTGTAATTCCTTCATCAAGGTCATTAATGTAAATTATGAACAACAGAGGGCCTAAAACTGATCTCTGTGGAATGCCACTAGTGACTAATCCCCATTCAGATTTGACCCCATTAATGGAAAAAAACTGCTTTCTGTTGGTAAGCCATGCCTCTATCCACACTAGAACTTTACCTCCTATACCATGAGCTGCCACTTTTCTTTACGAAAGGGCTGGTACTAGAAGCTTTCTTTGGGCCCATGGTGGCTTATTGAGCAGTTGCAAGCACAAAAAAAGAATGGATTATTATGAAATGTATCGTATGAACGCACGGGGTGATGGTTACTCGTCCGCAAACAATACCACATTGACTCCAGAATGTTGTGTGGGAACCTTTGTGAATGCCCAGCCGCACAGATGCATTTCGTATGATGGAGGAATCGCGAGGGAAATCACGAACTGCGAGGCTTTATTTTGCCGAAAAAGTTGCTGAAAGTCGAAATTCACGAAGCGTGAGGATCACGAAACTTGGGGGTCCACTGCAGTTTACTGTATATTGTAATAAACAGGATAGAGGAAATCAGCTCTAAATACATTATTTAGGGAAGCATACTTGTCAGAGAGCCCGTTGTAAGTCCGAGTCGTCGGTAAATGAATACGTCGCTAAGTGAGAAGAGGCTGTACTTAACACAATTTGTTCAGCACTTCATAGACATGAGTATCCTATTGGACTTTTTATTAGTCTGGAAAAGTCTTGTGATACTGTTGATGGACACATTGAGCCATACCTTGGTAACACAGCAGCAACACTTAACCATAAATGACGCTTTGTCTAGCATCCTACTGTTGAATTTAGGTGTCTCTTGAGGTAGTATTCTGGGCCTTCTTCTTTTCCTTATCTGTATCAATAATAATAATGATAATAATATATCTTTATTTCTACAAGTTTATGTACAAGGTATGAAGGCCAAGCTGACATCAGTGACATACTACCCCTCTTCAAGGGGAGCTCCTTGGCGTGGTGAAGAGGCTCTTGGTCTGAGGAATTAGACCTGTCGGTCTTCTTCCTCAGACCGAACCTAATTACCCCCAATCTCCCCTCCCCTATCCCATCCTCCCCTTTTTCCTTTCCTCCTCCTCCTCCCCACCCCTCCCTTTTGCCCTTCCTCTTTTTGGCCTTTGGGATTTCTCCCACAGGCGCGCTAGTTCCTAGGTAGGGGAAAGGATACTGGGGTCCATCCCATTCCGTTGAGGTTCTTGGCGGTGGCGTAGTTTGCCGTGGAATCTGGATCGCCTGGGGATGTCCCGCTCCCTCTTCGGTATCCCGGAGTAGCTTTGGGTGTCTATCGGGCTGACTCCTTCGATTTGTCTGAACTCCGCTCTCCTTTGACTATGCTTCCGGCTTCTCCCTCTACGGTGCGGCAATTTTCGAATCGCCCGCCCATTTCACGCCGGACCAACTCTGGTCCTACTCCTAAACGCCAACGTCAATCTCCTGATGATGCTCCTTCGTTACCTTCCCATTCTACTCGGAAAAGACCGACACATCATGCACTCCCTCTCCACGCTCAGTTTCGGACCACACAATGGACTAAATTCTTTACTTCAAGACCGACTTCTTCTTCTGCCTACCTTTCTGACCATAGTATTGGCAAAGCGCTCCTGCGTCATGTTGGTAGAGATATTTCATTTCATGCTCTCAAGAGCGGTACGTGCATCGTCTCTGTCCAGAATGCTACCCAAGCTCATGATCTTTCTCTCCTTTCGCATATAGATACTACTCCTATCACTATTGAAAAACATCTTTCTCTCAATTCTTGTAGTGGTACTGTCATTCTGCCCCATACCATAGTCCAACAGAATTTCCAGTCATGTGGCAATGACATTCTTGAACAGCTGGAACTCCAGGATCTCCCAATCCTCACAGTAGACACTTATGTCCTTCCTGCCCATGGGCGGAGACGTTACCCTTGCAATGTAGCTCGTTTAACTTTTGACAGCCGAGAACTCCCGTCCTCTGTATATGTCGCGGGACATCGGTTACAAGTTCGAAAGGTGATACCTACACCGCAACAGTGTAGAAATTGCTGGCGTTTTGGTCACCCAGCGAAATATTGCAGATCTATGGCCGAATGCCCAGTCTGTGGTGCCGACGACCATTCTAATACATCTTGCAGTCAACCTCCATCTTGCCTTAATTGTAATGAAGCTCACCCTTCGTACTCCCGCCGTTGCCAGGTCTACTTAAATGAACGTGAAATCCGTTGCCTCAAAGAGGCAGAAGGTCTCCCTTATGCTATGGCAGTTACTCATCTCCGCCTCCAAGGGAGACTACCCCGTGTTTCTTATTCTCGTGTTTCAAAACATCCCCCCACTTCTGGAGTCCCATCTTCTGCAGCCTCCTCTGTTGTTACCCCTCCCATAGCCACTCCGGCATCTAATCCTTTTGCTGTCCTTGGCTCTGACGTCCCGACTACAACTCAGTCTGTTCCTCACAAGCCCCAGTATCGACAAGACCTCGTACGACACCTAATACCAATCGCCCCTCTACTTCTCAGAAGTCCAAAAAATCCACATTGCTCAAATCTTCTTTGCCCCTTCCTTCCCTTCTTCCACCTCCACACTTTACCTTTCCAGTCTCTGGGCCTAGTTCTTCCCCTCTCTCTGGCTCTATTACAAGTGTGGAGATTCACCCTCCTCCTCGTACTATGCCTTCCACCCCCGTCCCCTCCCAAGTTTCTCCTTCTTCTGCCACCTCCCAGGTTTCTGCCTCTTCTGTCCCCCCCCCCCACACTTCATCTCCAGTCCCTTACACTCTTTCCTCCCCCTCTACTTTGGTACAGTCCATTACTGTCCCAATCTTTACTCACCCTCCCCCTTCTATCTCCAATATGGTCTCCCATACATCTTTGAATTCAGAAACACTTGAAGCCATTTCAGAATATATTGCAGAGACTAAACCTTCAATGGATACTGATTCACTTCCTGTTCCTTCTCTTCCCTCTCCTCCATCTTCACAACCCCATTCTTCGCAACGCTCCATTCCTTCGCTGCTTGAACGTCTTCCAATGCCACCACACGTTGACTTTTCTAACCCCTCTAGTCCGTAGGTGCCTTTCCCTACGGATTCCTGGTATTTTCTTCATCGCCAATCATGGCCTATTTACAGTGGAATATCCGCGGCCTCGGGGGTAATCGGGGTGAGCTTCAGATGTTGCTTTCCAGGTTTTCCCCTGTTGGTGCTTGCTTACAAGAACCAAAATTACACTCGGCTGTGTTCCAACCTATCTCAGGCTATAATTTATTGTATTCTTCGGATCCTTTCTCAGATGGGACCTTTAATGAAAGTGCCCTTCTTCTATGCAATGATATTCCGTACTGTCAACTATTTGTCCATACCTCGCTGCACTACACTGCAGCCCGTATCCACTTGAATAAGTGGTTTACAATATGTTCTTTATATCTCTCTCCTTCTCGAGCATTTTCTATCCCAGACTTAACCTTTCTTGTTTCATCCTTACCACCACCACTTCTGTTACTTGGTGATTTTAACGCCCACCATTTCCTCTGGGGGGGGTCTCATTGTGACTCACGTGGCATCCAGTTGGAGGCTTTTCTCGCCTCTCACCCCCTCCATGTTTTAAATACTGGTACTCCCACCCATTTTGATCCTCGTACTCATACTCTCTCTTGCATCGATCTATCAGTCTGCTCTTCCTCCACTGCACTAGACTTCACCTGGTCTGTTCTACCGGACTTACATGACAGCGATCATTTTCCAATCATTCTTACTTCTCCTTCCTATTCACCACCTTTCCGTAGCCCTCGCTGGCAATTTGATCGGGCAAATTGGGATCTTTACTCGCAACTCACTGCTTTTAGTGAGGTTCCTTCTTCATCCTCCATTGATGAGCTCCTACACCTCTTCTCGACGTCAGTTTATACCACAGCTTCTCATTCTATACCCCAAACCTCAGGCAGGCATTCTCAGAAGTGCGTGCCTTGGTGGTCTCCTGCTTGTGCTCATGCAGTACGTTTGAAACGCGCTGCATGGGGCAGGTACCGGTACAATAGAACCGCTGAGAGACTTCTTGATTTCAAGCAGAAGCGTGCGATCGCTCGCCGTGTCATCCGTGAAGCTAAACGCACTTGCTGGCGAGACTATGTTTCCACCATCGCCTCTGCTTCTTCTATGAGTGCAGTCTGGAAAAAAGTGAGGAAATTGAGTGGTAAATACTCTCCTGACCCGGCTCCTGTTCTACGGGTCGCTGGTGTTGATGTAGCAAACCCTCTCGACGTTGCCATTGAACTTGGCACACATCTGGTCCGTATTTCCCGGGGGCTCCATCTATGCCCCTCGTTTCTTTCCTCAAAGTCTGCCAGAGAGTTAGTACCCTTGGACTTTTCTTCTCTCAGAGAAGAACAGTATAATGTGCCTTTTACACTTCAAGAACTGGAGGCAACGCTCTCAGCTTGCCGATCATCGGCAGCTGGGCCTGACGACATTCATATTCGTATGTTACAACATTTACATCGGTCAGCCCTTGTAGTCCTCTTACACCTCTTCAATCTTATTTGGGCACAAGGAGTTCTTCCCCAGCTGTGGAAATCTGCCATTGTTCTCCCTTTCCGCAAACCGGGTACTACAGGACATGATGCCTCCCACTATCGTCCCATCGCTCTAACTAGTGCAGTTTGCAAATTGATGGAACGTCTCGTAAATCGACGTTTAATGTGGTATTTAGAGACACACAACAGTCTCTCCGCTAGTCAATATGGCTTTCGTAAGGGCCGTTCTACCATAGACCCCTTACTATGCTTGGATACGTATGTTCGTAATACCTTTGCGAATAATCACTCAGTTATTGCCATATTTTTTGACCTTGAGAAGGCATATGACACAACTTGGAGGTATAATATTTTGGCCCAGGCCCACTCCTTAGGCCTCCAAGGCAATCTACCATCCTTCCTTAAGAACTTTTTAACTGACAGACATTTCCGTGTTCGAGTCAATAATGTTCTTTCCCCGGACTTCGTCCAAGCTGAAGGTGTCCCTCAGGGATGTGTTCTAAGCACAACACTTTTTCTCCTTGCTGTAAATGATTTGGCCTCTGTTCTTCCACCCAATATTTGGTCATCACTCTATGCTGATGACTTCGCTATTGCTTGTGCAGGCGCTGAATGTCATCTCATTGCAGTTTCTCTCCAGCATGAGGTCGACCGTGTTTCCACTTGGGCCACCACGCATGGGTTTAAATTTTCCAGTACCAAAACTCACCAAATTACTTTCACTAGACGCTCTGTCATCTCCGATCATCCTTTGTATCTCTATGGCTCCCGTATCCCCGAACGTGATAGTCAGGTTTCTAGGCCTTCTCTTTGACCGTAGGTTATCCTGGAAACCTCACATTACCTCTCTGAAGGCAACTTGTCACAGCCGGCTAAACCTTCTTAAAACCCTTGCTCATCTTTCCTGGGGAGCTGATCGTCGAACTCTGCTTCGCCTACATTCAGCCCTCGTTTTATCGAAACTCGATTATGGTGACCAGATTTATTCAGCTGCCTCTCCTGCTACTCTAGCTAGCCTTAACCCCATACATCACCACGGATTACGTTTATGCCTTGGTGCTTTTCGCTCTTCCCCTGTTGAGAGCCTCTATACAGAAGCGAATGTTCCATCCTTGTCTGATCGCCGTGATGCCCATTGCTTTCGCTACTATGTACGCTCTCACGATCTCCACAATCCTTCCATTTATAGAATGGTCACTGATATTAGTAGACATTCTTTATTTGTTTGCCACCCCTGTTTGCTCTGTCCCTTTTCTCTTCGCCTACATTCGCTCTTGTCTTCCCTTCAGTTACCACCTTTATATGTTCATGTAGCATCTCACTTTTCCCTACCCCACTGGGAAGTTCCAGCTGTTCGGGTCTGTTCTTTCTCACTCCCTTGCTCAAAAGCCCAACTGCCTACGGTGTCTTCCCGCTCTCTTTTTCTTGATCACTTCCACTCTCGTTCTCATGCCATCGCTGTGTACACAGATGGCTCTAAGTCTTCAGACGGCGTCGGATTCGCAGCAGTGTTTCTGGACAGTGTCGTGCGGGGGCATTTACTATCTTCGGCTAGCATTTTTACTGCTGAATTGTATGCCATTCTTGCAGCACTTATTCGTATCGCATCTATGCCTGTGTCATCATTTGTGGTAGTCTCAGACTCCCTTAGTGTTCTATAGGCTATACGAAAATTTGATACATCTCACCCCCTAGTTCTCCGTATCCAACTTTGGCTGCGCCGTATCTCTATGAAGCATAAAGATATTATTTTTTGTTGGGTCCATGGTCATGTCGACGTACAGGGCAATGAACAGGCAGACACTGCTGCACGGTCAGCAGTACATGACCTACCAATTTCCTATAGAGGTGTTCCATTTCTGGACTATTTTGCTGCAATAGCTACCCACCTTCACACCCGTTGGCAACAACGTTGGTCAACTCTGCTCGGTAACAAACTTCATTCTATTAAACCGAGCATAGGTTACTGGCCGTCTTCTTGTCATCAGTGCCGAGGTTGAGAGACCACTCTCTCCCGCCTTCGCATTGGCCACACTTGTCTTACTCATGGGTATCTCATGGAGAGGCACCCTGTTCCTCTCTGTGAGCAGTGTCAAGTTCCAGTATCGATTAGCCACATTCTGTTAGACTGCTCTCTCTATCAACGAGCACGCAGAATTTACCTCCAACGTCGTCTTCGTTCTACTACTCTCTCTTTACCTTCCCTTCTTGCTGATGGACCCTCCTTTAATCCTGACTCTCTCATTGACTTCTTGACAACGACTGATTTACTCCACAAACTCTGATGATACTTTTCGCACTCCCCTCAGCCCTTTCTAGTTCAGTCTCTTGCTGCCCTTTACCCTTTCACC
Organism: Cherax quadricarinatus; assembly: GCF_038502225.1. Classification (NCBI taxonomy): domain Eukaryota; kingdom Metazoa; phylum Arthropoda; class Malacostraca; order Decapoda; family Parastacidae; genus Cherax; species Cherax quadricarinatus. The sequence goes on from NC_091361.1 coordinate 22,032,956, forward strand.
ATCCACTACCCCGCTGTTATCCGTAACCTATTACTCATCCATCTCCCTTTTGCCACCTGATGCCCTCGCTTCCTTCCTGCCCTGCAGCTGTATAGTCCTTGTGGCTTAGCGCTTCTTTTTGATTATAATAATAAAGTGACATACTACTGTATAGAAAGCCCCTTGTTATGCAGATAATTTCAGGCAAATTAGGGTGTGACTCTCACCAGCCTATTAACACCCAGGTACCCATTTTACTGATGGGTGAACAGGGACAGCAGGTGTCTTATGGAACCATGTCCTAATGTTTTCCAGCTCTGCTGGAGATTGAAACCCAAGACTTCAGCACTTGTGTGAGCTGAGTGCGCTAGCAATTGAGCTTCATGACACCTAATGTTCTGCTTAACACCACCTGGCATTTGAAACCTGAAACCATTGTTAATGCAAAACCTTTATGATATCAGGTCGAGACCCCATGACAATATAGACCATTGCTGACAAGGAACTAAGAAAAAGTTCCCAAATAAGTGATTATCAATAAAATGACCAACAAATGATGTCCAAAATTAGACACAACAAATGCAATTGAAATGGAAAATGAGGAAAAAGAGAAATTCCCATGTCTAATAGTAGCCAACAACTGAAGTGTAATGTTCATATTCAACACATACCAACAAAACACTCTAAAGCTGTTGGGAAGATGATCCAAAATTTTAAAAGTTGCACAACCCATGCTACTAGTGTTTTTACTTTTCACTCACCTGCTCATTTTTCACATTTGAGATCAGTGTCTGATTCTTGTAAATAAATCTTACTAATGGCATTTTATAGTGAAATGTGTTGATTTTCAGGTAGATCATTGGCTCTCTACAGCATCAGGTCCACTGTCATGTGGTGGAGACATAAGTGATACACTTGGACAGTTGAACAAAGCTC
>NC_091361.1:22036370-22104280 GCF_038502225.1 Cherax quadricarinatus
TGACCCAAAAAAGAAAGAAAATCCCCAAAAAGAAAATACTTTCATCATCATTCAACACTTTCACCACACTCACACATTATCACTGTTTTTGCAGTGGTGCTCAGAATACAACAGTTTAGAAGCACACACATATAAAGATACACAACATATCCCTCTAAACTGCCAATATCCCAAACCCCTCCTTTAAAGTGCAGGCATTGTACTTCCCATTTCCAGGACTCAAGTCCGACTATATGAAAATAACCGGTTTCCCTGAACCCCTTCACTAAATATTACCCTGCTCACACTCCAACAGATCTTCAGGTCCCAAGTACCATTTGTCTCCATTCACTCCTATCTAACACGCTCACGCACGCTTGCTGGAAGTCCAAGCCCCTTGCCCACAAAACCTCCTTGACCCCCTCTCTCCAACCCTTTCGAGGACGACCCCTACCCCGCCTTCCTTCCCCTATAGATTTATATGCTTTCCATGTCATTCTACTTTGATCCATTCTCTCTAAATGACCAAACCACCTCAACAACCCCTCTTCTGCTCTCTGACTAATACTTTTATTAACTCCACACCTTTTCCTAATTTCCACACTCCGAATTTTCTGCATAATATTTACACCACATATTGCCCTTAAACGGGACATCTCCACTGCCTCCAACCGTCTCCTTGCTGCTGCATTTACCACCCAAGCTTCACACCCATATAAGAGTGTTGGTACTACTATACTTTCATACATTCCCTTCTTTGCCTTCATAGATAACGTTTTTTTCTGACTCCACATATACCTCAACGCACCACTCACCTTTTTTCCCTCATCAATTCTATGATTAACCTCATCCTTCATAAATCCATCCGCCGACACGTCAACTCCCAAGTATCTGAAAACATTCACTTCTTCCATACTCCTCCTCCCCAATTTGATATCCAATTTTTCTTTATCTAAATCATTTGATACCCTCATCACCTTACTCTTTTCTATGTTCACTTTCAACTTTCTACCTTTACACACATTCCCAAACTCATCCACTAACCTTTTTAGTTTTTCTTTAGAATCTCCCATAAGCACAGTATCATCAGCAAAAAGTAACTGTGTCAATTCCCATTTTGAATTTGATTCCCCATAGTTTAATCCCACCCCTCTCCCGAACACCCTAGCATTTACTTCTTTTACAACCCCATCTATAAATATATTAAACAACCATGGTGACATTACACTTCCCTGTCTAAGACCTACTTTTACCGAGAAGTATTCTCCCTCTCTTCTACACACCCTAACCTGAGCCTCACTATCCTCATAAAAACTCTTAACAGCATTTAGTAACTTACCACCTATTCCATGTACTTGCAACATCTGCCACATTGCTCCTCTATCCACTCTATCATATGCCTTTTCTAAATCCATAAATGCAATAAAAACTTCCCTACCTTTATCTAAATACGGCTCACATATATGCTTCAATGTAAACACTTGATCTACACATCCCCTACCCACTCTAAAACCTCCTTGCTCATCTGCAATCCTACATTCTGTCTTACCTCTAATTCTTCCAATAATAACCCTACCGTACACTTTTCCTGGTATACTCAGTAAACTTATTCCTTTATAATTTTTACAATCCCTTTTGTCTCCCTTCCCTTTATATAAAGGGACTATACATGCTCTCTGCCAGTTCCTTGGTACCTTCCCCTCTTTCATATATTTATTAAACAAAAATACCAACCACTCCAACACTCTTCTCCCCTGCTTTTAACTAAAATTCAAAGAGGAAAGCAAAAGAAATGTAACAGAGGCCTGGGGACGTGATTAATGAGCACAGGAAATGTTATTTTAGTGCCAGGAATGTCTGTCTTGTTTATTCTGGACCCTGTTTGGAAATTGGCATCTTTTGAAATTTGTGTGAAATTGGCAAAATTGCCAATTTCTGACCACGTTACTGGTTAGTTGTATTCGGTAAATGGGTGGTTTCTTGTACTCATTCGATAGACAAAATGGAGTTCTAGTGAAACAGGTATGATTTTTGTCGACTGGTACATTGTAATTGGCCAATAATAGGGCTCGAAGTGGGCGAAATCGCCGATGCGTAAACATTGTTGAGACCGCTAACTTCGTGAGAGCATAATTCCATATGTTTTCCATCAAATTTCATACTTTTGGTGTCATTATGATTGGGAAAAGATTCTCTATCATTTCATAAGAAAAAATAATTTTTTTTTTTTTCGAAAAATTTCCGACCCTGAGAACAAGTTTAGGAGAGGGCCTGCTGACCCTGAAAGGGTTAAACTGTGAAAGAGAAGCATCAGTTTGTGAATTTATTGTGAATTGCTCCTCACACTTAACATGGTTCTTGATGAAACAGTCACTTTTAATCAGGTTTTGCAGAGGCTTTCATGAATATAATTAGCCTGAATAAAGAAATGTATGCAACATTTATTTATTTATTTATTTATATTTTTTCAGAAAATGCAGCGTGGCACACACTGTTGAAGAGTGACAAAGCCCCAGTACATGTTCTGCGCTGGTATAACCTGATGGAATCTCAGGTATTGTAATAATGAGCCTTATACCCATGTGAAGCATGAATTTATCTTGTTAGAAAAGGTGAACAAAATTGTATCCAACTTGAATTAATAACTGGTTTTGCCAAAATATGAAGATGTGGATAGAAAGCTGAGAACCAGTAAATGGAGCAGAATAACACACAAAGTAGTACAGGTTTGACTCTATAGAAATATTTATCAATTTGATTAAGCTTACATTGAAATGAAACCTAGTGAAAATGAAACCACATGCTGTTTTGTATTTTTTTTTTTAAATATACCAGCCACTTTCCACTCAGGTAGAGTGACCCCACCAAAAAAGTGATATTTTCACTACTCACTCTATCACTGTCTTGCCAGAGATATACTGACATTATAGTTTGAAGAACCATCTAATGTCTGCATGCCTCTGGTAAAGTGGTCATAAACGGAGTGATGGTGAGAGTGTTCTTTTGTTTTGGGTCACCCTAACACAATGAGAGAGGGCTGGTGTGAAATTTTTTTAAATTTTAATTTTTTGTTTATGCCCAGGTTAAGTCTTAGCTTAATAGATTTACTAATGATGCTGAATGTAATAGTTTGCAACTTGCAATACTGAGAACAGCAAGTTGTGATGACAGGGTCATGTTTCATGCTAACGCGACGGTCTGGAGTTTTGAGACTCTCTGACCGCGGGTTCAATCCCGCCCGTGGTATGGTGTGTTTTTCATGTTTCAGGAATGATTGCTGATAATGAAAGTTCATTTGAATGAATATGAGGGTATGTGTATGAAAGACTAAGTGTTAATGTTTGAGAATGTAATCAGCATGTATGTGAACACTTCTCATGAAATGGCAACAAACACTCCTAAATGAAAGCTTTCTGTTAGTCTAAAATCCTACTCTAAATGAATAATTTATATTTTGTAACTGAAAAGAAAAAAGAAAATTCTCAAAGTGGGATGTTTGAATGTGCGTGGATGTTGTGCATATGATAAGACAGAGATGATTGTGGATGTTATGAATGAGAAGAAGCTGGATGTCCTGGCTTTAAGTGAAACAAAACTGAAGGGGGTGGGAGAGTTTGTGAGGAGAAGTAAATGGGATTAAGTCAGGGGTTTCAAATAGAGTTAGAGCTAAAGAAGGAGTAGCAATAATGTTGAAGGATAAGCTATGGCAGGAAAAGAGGGAGTATAAATGTATTAATTCAAGAATTATGTGGAGTAAAATAAAGGTTGGATGTGAAAAGTGGGTTATAGTAAGTGTATATGCATCTGGAGAAGAGGGAAGTGTAGAGGAGAGAGAGAGAGATTTTGGGAAATGTTGAATGAGTGCATGGGGAGTTTTGAACCAAGTGTAAGAGTACTTGTGGTTGGGGATTTCAATGCTAAAGTGGGTAAAAATGTTGTGGAGGGAGTAGTAGGTAAATTTGGGGTGCCAGGGGTTAATGAAAATGGGGAGCCTTTAATTGAGCTATGTGTAGAAAGAGGTTTGGTAATAAGTAATATATATTTTATAAAAAAGAGGATAAATAAATATACAAGGTATGATATAGCACGTATTGGTGGATAAAAGGTTGATGGGTAGGTTTCAGGATGTACATGTTTATAGAGGGGCAACTGATATATTGGATCATTATGTAGTTGTAGCTACAGTTAGGGAAATAGGTAGATGGGACAAAAGGAAAATGGCAACAAGTAAGAAAGAGGTGAAAGTGTATAGACTAAGGGAGGAGGAAGTTCAGGCGAGATATATAAGCAACTATTGGCAGAAAGGTGGGATAGTGCAAGTATGAGTAGTGGGGGGGGGCTGAAAAGGGTTGGAATAGTTTTAAAAGTGCAGTATTAGAATTTGGGGCAGAAGTTTGTGGTTATAGGAGGGTGGGTGCAGGAGGAAAGAGGAGTGATTGGTGGAATGATGAAGTAAAGGGTGTGTTAAAAGAGGAAAAGGTAGCTTATGAGAGGTTTTTACAAAGCAGAAGTGTTATAAGAAGAGTAGAGCATATGGAGAGTAAAAGAAAGGTGAAGAGAGTGGTGAGAGAGTGCAAAAGGAAAGCAGATGATAGAGTGGGAGAGGCATGTCAAGAAATTTTGATGAAAATAAGAAAAAATTTTGGAGTGAGATAAATAAGTTAAGAAAGCCTAGAGAACAAATGGATTTGTCAGCTAAAAACAGAGTAGGGGAGTTAGTAGATGGGGAGATGGAGGTACAGTGGACCCCCGCATACCGATTTTAATCCGTGCAAGAGGGGTCATTGGTATGCGAAATAATCGGTATGCGAATGAATTTTCCCCATAAGAAATAATGGAAATCAAATTAATCCGTGCAAGACACCCAAAAGTATGAAAAAAAATTTTTTTACCACATGAAATGTTAATTTTAATACACACAAACTGAAAAAGGCATGCACACTTACATGACACTTACTTTTATTGAAGATCTGGTGATGATTGATGGGATGGGAGGAGGGGAGAGAGAGTGTTAGTGTTTAGAAGGGGAATCCCCTTCCATTAAGACTTGAGGTGTCGAGTCCTTTTCTGGGGTTACTTCCCTTCTTCTTTTAATGCCACTAGGACCAGCTTCAGAGTCACTGGACTTCTTTCGCACAACATATCTGTCCATAGTGGCCTATACCTCTCGTTCCTTTATGACTTCCCTAAAGTGTTTCACAACATTGTCAGTGTACAGGTTGCCAACACGGCTTGCAATAGCTGTGTGAGGGTGATTTTCATCAAAAAAGGTTTGCACTTCAAGCCACTTTGCACACATTTCCTTAATCTTTGTAGTAGGCAACTTCTTCAATTTCTCTCTCCCCTCCTCTGAACCAGTTTCCTCAGGTCTGGCCTCTTGCTGTTGAAGTTGATCTATCAGCTCATCAGTGGTTAGTTCTTCATTGTCCTCCTCCACCAACTCTTCCACATCCTCCCCACTAACCTCCAACCCCAAGGACTTTCCCAATGCCACAATGGATTCCTCAACTGGCATAATCCTCTCAGGGTTAGCCTCAAACCCTTCAAAATCCCTTTTGTCTACACATTCTGGCCACAGTTTCTTCCAAGCAGAGTTCAAGGTCTTCTTAGTCACTCCCTCCCAAGCCTTACCTATAAGGTTTACACAATTGAGGATATTAAAGTGCTCTCTCCAAAACTCTCTTAGAGTCAGTTGAGTTTCTGAGGTCACTACAAAGCACCTTTCAAACAGAGCTTTTGTGTACAGTTTTTTGAAGTTTGCAATAACCTGCTGGTCCATGGGCTGCAGGAGAGGAGTGGTATTAGGAGGCAAAAACTTGATGTTAATGAATTTCATGTCCCCATAAAGTCGCTCTGCCACGTCTGTAGGATGACCAGGGGCATTGTCTAACACCAGGAGGCACTTAAGTTCTAATTTCTTTTCAGTTAGGTAATCTTTCACATTGGGGGCAAATGCATGGTGTAACCAGTCATAGAAAAAGTCCCTAGTGACCCATGCCTTACTGTTTGCCCTCCACAGCACACACAAATTCTCCTTGAGGACATTCTTTTGCCTGAATGCTCTGGGAGTTTCAGAGTGATACACTAATAAAGGCTTAACTTTGCAATCACCAGTAGCATTGGAACACATCAACAAAGTAAGCCTGTCTTTCATAGGCTTATGTCCTGGGAGTGCCTTTTCCTCCTGAGTAATGTAGGTCCTGCTTGGCGTTTTCTTCCAAAACAGGCCTGTTTCATCACAATTAAACACTTGTTCAGGTTTCAGTCCTTCAGTCTCTATGTACTCCTTGAATTCATGCACATATTTTTCAGCCGCTTTGTGGTCCGAACTGGCAGCCTCACCATGCCTTATCACACTATGTATGCCACTACGCTTCTTAAATCTCTCAAACCAACCTTTGCTGGCCTTAAATTCACTCACATCAGCACTAGTTGCAGGCATTTTTTTAATTAAATCCTCATGCAACTTCCTAGCCTTTTCGCTTATGATCGCTTGAGAGACGCTATCTCCTGCTAACTGTTTTTCATTTATCCACACCAATAAGAGTCTCTCAACATCTTCCATCACTTGCGATCTTTGTTTCGAAAACACAGTTAAACCTTTGGCAAGAACAGCTTCCTTGATTGCCTTTCTGGTGCCCACAATAGTAGCGATGGTTGATTGGGGTTTCTTGTACAACCTGACCAGGTCGGCGATACGCACTCCACTTTCATACTTATCAATGATCTCTTTCTTCATCTCTATTGGAATTCTCACCCTTATTGCTGTAGGGTTGGCACTAGAAGCTTTCTTGGGGCCCATGGTCACTTATTTTCCAGAAAAAGCACCGAAAACACTGTAATAATACGAAATATTCCGATTGTATGCTTGGATGTTACCGCGGAGGCTGGCTGGTAAACAATGCCACCGGCGGCACATGTGAGGCTGGCTGAGGGCGCACATTGGACGTGTCTCGGACGAAAATCGGTGAGCGGGTTTTTAAGCGGTATGCGAGGCAAAATTTTTGCGATTAAAGGAAGCGGTATGCGGATTAATCGTTATGTGATGCCAACGGTATGCGGGGGTCCACTGTATTGGGTAGATGGCGGGAAAATTTTGAGGAACTTTTAAATGTCGACGAAGAAAGGGAGGTGGTAATTTCATGCAGTGGCCAGGGATGTATACCATCTTTTAGGAGTGAAGAAGAGCAGGATGTGAGTGTTGGGGAGGTGCGTGAGGCATTACGTAAAATGAAAGGGGGTAAAGCAGCTGGAACTGACGGGATCATGACAGACATGTTAAAAGCAGGGGGATATAGTGTTGGAGTGGTTGGTATTTTTGTTTAATAAATGTTTGAAAGAGGGGAAGTTACCTAGAGATTGGCAGAGAGCATGTATAGTTCCTTTATATAAAGGGAAGGGGGACAAAAGAGATTGTAAAAATTATAGAGGAATAAGTTTACTGAGTATACCAGGAAAAGTGTATGGTAGGATTATTATTGAACGAATTAGAAGTAAGACAGAATGTAGGGTTGTGGATGAGCAAGGAGGTTTTAGAGTGGGTAAGGGATGTGTAGGTCAAGTGTTTACATTGAAGCATATATGTGAACAGTATTTAGATAAAGGTAGGGAAGTTTTCATTGCATTTATGGATTTAGAAAAAGCATATGATAACGGATAGGGGAGCAATGAGGCAGATGTTGCAAGTACAGTGGACCCTCAGCTAACGATTGCATCACCTAATGTTAAATCTAGCATACGATACATTTTAACACAAAAATTTTGCCTCGGCTTACGCTAAAAAACTCACCCTATGCGATTCGTTAGAGACGTGTCCACGTGTGGCTTGAGCGCGCCTCAGTTGTCCCGTGGGTGCCAGTGTTTATAAGCCAACCAGTGCAGTCGCATCCATGCATACAATCAGAACATTTCATATTATCACAGTGTTTTTAGTGATTGTACCTTTAAAATAAGCCACCTTGGGCCCCAAGAAAGCTTCTAGTGTCAACCATGCGGTAAAAAAAGGTGAAAATTACTATGGAAATGAAGAAAGATAATTGCTAAGTACGAAAGTGGAGTGAGTGTCTCGGTGCTGGCCAGGTTGTATACCAAACCCCAATCAACCATCGCTACTATTGTGGCCAACAAAACGGCAATCAAGGAAGCTGTTCTTACAAAAGGTGCAAGTTTATTTTCGAAACAGAGATCGCAAGTACTCGAAGATGTTGAGAGACTGTTTATTGGTGTAGATAAATGAAAAACAGATAGCAAGAGATACATGACTCAAGAAATCGTAATGACACGATTGCAAACAAACCATACCATGGGTGGGGATAGAACCTGCGATCAGAGAGTCAAAAAACTCCTGACCGTCGCATTAGCCACTGGACCAGCTATCCACAAAAAGATTCATACAACTAGGTATACAGTGGACCCCCGGTTAACGATATTTTTTCACTCCAGAAGTATGTTCAGGTGCCAGTACTGACCGAATTTGTTCCCATAAGAAATATTGTGAAGTAGATTAGTCCATTTCAGACCCACAAACATACACGTACAAACGCACTTACATAAATACACTTACATAATTGGTCGCATTCGGAGGTAATCGTTATGCGGGGGTCCACTGTATTTCTACACCATAGGAAGGTTAGCACAGGCACCTCTGTGACCACAAATGCAAGTTTTTACAGACGAATCTCCAGCTAGCGTGGCCGTGACAAACTCTAGCTCAAGTCCCCTCAAAGCCGTCAACATGACTCACGAAATCGTAATGACATGATTGCAAACAAACCATACCACAGGCGGGGATAGAACCAGCAATCAGAGAGTCTCAAAACTCCAGACCGTCGCGTTAGCCACTGGACCAGCTAGCTACAATATCGCGGGTTCTATCCCCGCCCGTGGTATGGTTTGTTTGCAATCGTGTCATTACGATTTCGTGAGTCATGTTGACGGCTTTGAGGGGACTTGAGCTAGAGTTTGTCACGGCCATGCTAGCTGGAGATTCGTTTGTAAAAACTTGCATTTGTGGTCACAGTGGTGCCTATGCTAACCTTACTATGGTGTAGAAATATACCTAGTTGGGCGAATCTTACTGTGGCTAGCTGGTCCAGTGGCTAACGTGACGGTCTGGAGTTTTGAGACTCTCTGACCGCGGGTTCAGATTCCGCCCGTGGTATGGTTTGAGGTAAGTATAGATTTGAGACTAGTACAGAGTGAGTAATGTTGCTTGTGGAACAGTGTATTTTTGCTAGAATGCCCACCATTTTGGAAATTTTTGTAGATGTGTTGGATGTTTTAGGTAGTAGGTTGATAGACAGCAACCGCCCAGGGAGGAACTACTGTTCTGCCAAGTGAGTGTAAAATGCAAGCCTGTAATTGTTTTACATGATTCTAGGATTGCTGTTTTTTTTTTTTTTTCCTGTCTCATAAGCACGCAAGATTTCAGGTACATCTTGCTACTTCTACTTATGCATGTACAAGCATTTATGTACACACACCCCTCTGGGTTTTCTTCTATTTTCTTGCTAGTTTTTGTTTGTTTTCTCTTATCTCCATGGGGATGTAGAACAGAATTCTTCCTCCGTAAGCCATGCGTGTCGTAAGAGGCGACTAAAATGCCGGAGCAAGGGGCAAGTAACCCCTTCTCCTGTATACAGAACTAATTTTAAAAAGAGAAAATTTTGTTTTTCTGCTTAGGTCACCTGCCTTGGTGGGATGTGGCTGGTTTGTTGAAAAAAAAATTTTGTTGGTTGTGAGTGTTGAATCGCAATTTGCAGTCAGGTGTATTCCCAATAATTTTTTTTTCTGTGCATAAATTATTTTTATGTTAAAAGTTTGCTGGCTATCATCCAGGTAGAAATTGTTATTAGCTCCTCATTAACTTATGTTATTAAGAACAGTGGGATCTGAATTAGGTATGACCAATGTCATCTGCAAACAGAATGGGTTTAAATTTTTGAGAGGCATTTGGTGGGTTGTTTATGTAGATAAAACTTAATAGTGGGTCAAGAGTGCTACCCTGAGGAACCTGTATGTTGATAGTGTGTGGTAATGAGGCAGTGTCATTGAATGTGTTGCAAACAGTAAATTTTGACCTAGATATAAGAGAATGGGTCTGTGGAGTGAGTGTGCACAGTGCAACAGAAAACCTACTCCACTCAGTATATAATGGGAACTTCTAGTTTAATTTAAAATAAAGTGGAACCTCAATTTTTGTGATTAATCTGTTCTAAAAAGTCTGATAAAAACTGAATCATATGAAAACTGAAGCAATATTTCCTGTAAGAAATAATGTAAATCCAATTAATCCGTTCCAGCCACCCAAAAATATTAACAAAAAATACATTTTATAGAGAATAACTATAGTTTTACATACAGAAAACAATGAGAAATAAATATAAATGACTAAAGAAATGGATAAATGAACATTTAACATCACTAACCTGTGTTAAAGACTCTTGTTGGCATATGGAAAACAGCGAGGGGAGTGGGAGAAGAGGTTATTTTTTGGAAGGGGAATCCCCTTCCATAAGGACTTCAGGTATCAAGGCCCTATCTGAGGTTGCTTCCCTTCTTTGTCTTTTACTGGCACTAGGACCAGCTTGAGAGTCACTGTACCCCTGTCATATAAAAAATCTGTCCAGAAAGGTCTGTTTCTGGCATATCTTTAAGATTTGCCTAAATTGGGACAAGGCATTGTCATTGAACATGTTGCAGACATGGCTTGCAACAGCTTTGTTAGGGTGATATTTCTCCACAAAACTTTGCAACTTGCTCCACTTTGCACACATGTCCTTAATCACCAAAGAAAGCACATTCTCCCTCTCTCTCTTCCTCCTCGTCTGAAGCAGTTTCCTCAGCTGCGATCTGTTGCTGTTCCAGTCGAAGGTCTTGCAGCTCTTCGTTGGTTAGTTCTTCCCTGTGGTCGTCCACCAACTCTTCCACATCCTGGCCACTCACATCCAACCCCATGGACTTCCCCAAAGACACAACAGATTCCACAATAGGCGTAGGGTCATCAGGGTCAGTCTCAAACCCTTCAAAATCTTTCTCGAGGACACATTCTGGCCACAATTTTCTCCAAGCAGAGTTCATCGTCCTGGAAGTCACTTCCTGCCAAGCCTTATCTATAAGGCTTATGCAATTGAGGATATTGAAGTGATTCCTCCAGAACTCTCTTAGGGTCAATTCAGTGTCTGAGGTCATTTCAAAGCACCATTGAAACAGTGCTTTGGTGTAGAGTTTTTTGAAGTTTGAAATTACCTGCTGGTCCATGGGCTAGATGAGAGGAGTGGTATTAAGGGACAAGAACTTCACTGTGATGAAACTAAACTCCTCCAGCAATTGGTCTTCCAAGTCTGGAGGATGAGCAGGAGCATTGTCCATTACCAGGAGACACTTGAGTGACAATTGATTTTCCAGGAGGTATTTTTTCACACTTGGGCCAAACACTTCATTGAGCCAATCAAGGAAAATTTGCTTCGTGACCCATGCCTTATTGTTAGCCTCCCACATCACACACAATTTATTCTTGATGGCATTGTTTTTCTTGAACACATGGTCAGAGTGATACAGCAGTAAAGGCTTCACTTTGAAATCCCCACTAGCATTACCACAGAATGAAAGACTTAGCCTACCCTTCAGAGGCTTGTATCCTGGCAGTGCCTTTTCCTCCTGCATGATGTAGGTCTTCTTTGGCATTTTCTTCCAAAAGGGGCCTGCTTCGTTACAATTTTCAACTCTATGAAAACCGAACAGATGTATGAAAACTGGGACAAAATTTTGACGAAAAAAGTCATCGAAAACCAAATCCCATGAAAACTGGGGCATACGAAAACTGAGGTTCCACTGTAGCAAATTTGAGTCATTTTATAGGGTGGTTTTTATGGTTTTACTAGCAGTTTCTTGGTATCATTTGATAGAATGAAGGATGTACTAGTGAAATAGAGATGATTTTGATCAGTTCCAGACTGGAAGTAGGTGAAATATGCCTTAACCCTTAAACTGTTTAAACAGATCTGTTCACATGCGTAGTGCTCCAAAAGTAGATCTACGTTTTTTTTACATATTTTCAAATATAACAAAAAAAAACGTAGATTGAAGTTTTCTTTTACACGTTTTCAAATGTAAAAAGAAAACAATAAGAAGATCTATGTTTTTTACTTTCAAATGTTTAAAAAAACGTAGATCTACGTTTGGACAGTTTAAGGGTTGAGTGGGGTAGGTTCCCCTCCACGCTCTGTTTTGTTTTTTACCAGGTCTGCTTCAATTATTGGACTGTTTTAAACCATGACCAGTCATTCTTAGTTATATTTTATTAAGCTGAGACATAGGGTAAAACTTCACATTTTGTGTGTGATGGATTCCCTCTAAATAGGGGAGTTCTAGGGGATGTGATTAATGAACAAAGGAAACTGCTTTAGTGGCTGGAATGCCTAGTGTTTTTTTGGACTCTGTTTTTAAAATGGAATTTGTTGAATTTTGTGTAGAATTAGGCAGTTAGCAATTCTGTGCACTTTATAGGGTGGTGCTGATAGTTGAATAGGCAATTTCTTCCATACAATCAGTAGAATGGAAGGCACACTAACGAAATAGCTAGGAATTGGGTTGCATTGAGCAATGAAATTGGCTTAAAATAGGCCTTGGAGTGTGTAAAATCACTTGTGTATACTGCATCCAGATGGCCAACTTCCCACCAACTTATTTCCATGAGTTTTCTCTCACATTTTTCATTTTTAGGTGTCATTACCTCCAGGAAAGGATTCTATGTCATTACAGGAGTTAATTTTTTTTTTTAATTGCAACATTCTCAACACTTAACCTTTTGACTGTCGCGGCCGTATATATACGTCTTACGAGGTACCGTGTTTGACGTATATATACTCATAAATTCTAGCGGCTTGAAATCAAGCAGGAGAAAGCTGGTAGGCCCACATGTGAGAGAATGGGTCTGTGTGGTCAGTGTGCACCATATAAAAAAAATCCTGGAGCACGCAGTGCATAATGAGAAAAAAAAAACTCCTACCGTTTTTTTTAATTAAAATGCCGACTTTGTGGTCTATTTTCGTATAGTATTTATGGTTGTATTCTCGTTTTCTTGGTTTCATTTGATAGAATGGAAAACATATTATAGAAATAGAGGTGATTTTGATTGATTATACTATAAAAAGAACCTAGAAATGGAGCTCAAAGTTGGGGAAATGTTTGATTTTTGCCAATGTTCAAAAGTAAACAAATGATGCCATTGTCCAATAAATGTCCAACTAGCCATTCTAATATGCAGTCATGAATGGGTTGATGTTATTTATACAATTATTACAGTATTGCACTAGTCTGCATAATAGTAAGTCTTCTATTTTTTGTTTGAATAAAAATTCAAAATAGAAAGCAAGAGTAATATTAGAGGGGCCTGGAGACATGACTGATGAGCAAAGAAAATGTTATTTTAGAGCCAGGAATGTCTGCATTGTTCATTCTGGACCTTATTTTGAAATTTTCATATTTTTTAATTTTCGTGAAATTGGCCAAATTGCAAATTTCTGACCACATTATTAGGTAGTTGAAATCGGTAAATGGGCAGTTTCGTGTACTCAATCGATAGAAAAAATGGAGTTCTAAAGAAATAGCTATGAGTTTGGGCGACTGGAATAATGGAATTAGCTGAAAATAGGGCTCAAAGTGGGTGAAATCGCCGATTTGTAAACAGCGCCGAGGTCGCTAACTTCGCGAGAGCATAATTCCGTCAGTTTTCCATCAAATTTTGTTTTTTTGGTGTCATTACAATCGGGAAAAGATTCTCTATCATTTCATAAGAAAAAATATATATATATTTTTTTTTAAATTTTGCGACACCAGGAGACACCTCAGGATTGGGGGTTGCGACGGTCAAAGGGTTAATTTTAGGGATTGTGATGGCAAAAGGGTTAAGGTTTGATATTCCTCAAAACATGAAAATAAGTCACACAGTTTGATTTTAGTGGGTTATTCTGGTAAATAAATCTGCATAATGTAGTGTGAATTTTTACTTAATTCCATTGTTAATATCAAGATATAGAATGAGGTCCACCTCTGGTATGAATTGTGGAACCCATAGCCTCGGAAAAGTGGATAAAAGGCTTCAAGGAAGAATATTTGGATTTCTTCCTGAAGCCATTTAAATATTCCACTACTCCTACCACCCCATCTTTTCATTCTCTTTTACCAATAGGTATATTTTATTACATAATATGGTACAAAAGATTTAAGAGATATATTGCTGGTATAAAGATGATACATACAGTACATGATACATTTCTAGTACATATTGCTTTATGTTTGCCACTGATTATAATGCAAAAATCTCACCCAGCTCCTCAGAGCTGGGGCACATGCCCAAGATGCAGCAGGCATTACTCCTCTGAGCATCAGCCCTGAGTTGCTGGAATAGAAAACTAGCTGCCCTGGGATCCCTAGTTATCCTGATGAGTCTTTTACCTAGCTCCTTAAGGAACTTAGATGCACTCTTTCCCCATGGACCAAGGGTCTCTGAGCCTGTGGGAACAAACATATAATGATGGGCAAGTTCACTGTATTTTCTAGACTTTTGGGACTCCCTGAAGCTGGTATCTGTCCTTCCTTCCTCCTTGGTGTATTGGAGATAGGTATCAGCCAATGTAGATGCACATGTGTTGTCACACATCACCTGCTTGCTGTCTGTCCAGGCTTCAAGGTTGATACCATCTGGATGCTTTTGGCTGCCATCAGATCTGCATAGTTGGGGTGGCTCCCTTATTGCTGGGCATCTGGCTGTTGTGAGGCTCCTCTTTATGATGTTAGTAACCTCTTCATGCCTTGAAATCTTTCCCTTGGATTTACGTCACACAAGACCGAGGTACCCAAATTGGTCTGTTGCTTCACTTCTGCAAATACACCCATGTTCAGTGAGAATAGGGGCGGCAAGTCAAAGGGCAATACCAATGGGGATGGTCTGTGGTTCGAGGCATGTCCCAAGGCTAGAGTTGGAAACAGCTAACAGAAAGTCTCCTGCATGAGGGGCCCTTACTGCCAGGGGGCAGGGTCTATCCTTCCCTGATACACGCTAAAGTAGTTTTTGGGGGATGCAGGTCTAGTTTCAAGATATTTTAATAAATTTGGAACAAATGTGGCATCTTTCTGCCAGTTCTGCATCTTGCTTGGTGGGAGGGAAGCTGGTGGTGGGAAAATAGGTCCTGGTTGTATTGTTTACCTGTTATGCTGAAGCATTGTCTCCAGTAATGCATTGCATAGACTTGCCTGGTCCTAGATTTTTTCCCAGACATAAGATGGTGGTATGGCAGGAGACCTAAAATGGCGGTGTGTGGCAAATTTGAGGGCATTAAAAATTGATGTATTTTGTATGTTGGACCCAGCCAGGTCTCCTGATGTATGCAGTTTAAGAGTTAAGTTAAAAGAAAAGATTGGTTTCAGGGTATTATATAGGGTAAATATCGTTGGAATAATTAAACACGAAGAACATTCTCATTTTTTTTAATTTGTAAAGGAAGTTAAGACACTTTTAAATGATCTGGTACTTTATTCATGTTTTGGTCTTGTATTTTAATTGAGTGTCTGTGGAGGCTCAGATGAAAGCTAGATATTTGTTTCCAGTGTGATGGCCGTGTATTTTATTCTGTTAGTTTTTCAGTAATTGTTTTAGTTCAGCATCATCAGCAGTATAGTTCCAGTGCTTTAAATATGTGAAGTATAGAGATTTGAATTAGAGATTTGAAGAAAGGCATAATGTGTAGCCTATAATTTTAGAGATTGTGATGGTTCTGATAGGTATACCTGGGGAGGGTTTCAGGGATCAATGCCCCTATGGCTCAGTCTTTGACTAGGCCTCACATATGCAACATTTATGAGGCCTAGTCACAGACCTGGCTGCCAGGGCATTGATCCCTGAAACCCTCTCCAGGTATACCTATCAGAGCCATCACAGTCTCTAAAATTATAGGCTACACATGCCCTTCTTCACATCTCTAGGTGCCTTTTATTGTGGGATAATTTATTTAACCCTTTGACTTTCGCAAGCCCCTTTCTGAAACTGTCATTCTATGTTGCAAAATATTTGAAAAAAAAAAAAAAAATTTTCTTACCAAAATGTTAGGATTATTTTACCGAGTGATTTAAGCTTAAAAATTTTTTTTTGCCATCAGTACTTACCGAGGTATGGAGGCACAAAGTTGGCAGAAAATGAGCGGCGAATGCCGCCCACCCGGTATTCTTTTATTTACTCCAATTCGAAGGTTTCTTGTATTTTCCAATATCTTTCTTTTCTAAGTAATTTATGTGGCCTGTGAGGCCAAAGTAAAGTGCATTGTTCAAATATACACTCATTGTTTACAACACAATAACTGAACAAACATTATCACTATTAGATTGTTTAAAAAACTTGTTTACACAAACAATACAAAACATTGTTTATTACTATAGTTCTATAATATATATACATATGTACAGTCACTGAACACTTGTGGAACTCTTTGAAACATGGGTATATGCAGAGGGGCACTTGACACTCCTCACTCATAAAACGAGTGTCTCTTCATGTTCGTGGGCGTTTTGTGGTATGTCCACATACAAAACACCTCTTCTGAGCACTTTTCTTGAAAGCAGTAGGAGGCAGTTGTATGGGGTAGTGACCACCAGGCCTCAAACGAGATGGCATGTGTTGGTAATTTCGTGGGCGCTGCTCTATTGCAGGCGTTGCTCCTTGGTACTTGAATATTATTTGTCTGATGACTGACAAACAAAATTCACCATATTTTGGTTTGTTGTTGGTCTTCAACTTGTATATGTTATAAGCATTTAGCATGGAAATATCAAGAAGATGGAAAAAAGTTTTATATACCACTTATAACTCTTGCGTACACAATCACCAAGCTCAATCTGCATGTCACATTTGTCCACTAAGTGCATATTGAGGTTGTAGTCCATGACAGCTGCAGGTTTTAGAATGGGTTCATTGGTCTCTCGGTTGTGCCTGCCAGTGTGTGCCATTTTGTTTCGGTGAACTGATGTCAACAATGTGACATCACGTTTGTCATGCCACCGAAATGCCATGATGTCATTGGCAGCAAAGGCCTGCACCTCACCTCTACAAGTGCCAGCATCGAACCTTGGCATATGCTTTCGATTACCACACACTGTGCCTCACACGTCTGTCATGTTCACTTGCAAGAAATCACTGAGTATGGGGCTTGTGTACCAGTTATCAGTATGTAATATATGCCCCTTACCAAGATTAGGAGCATAATACATTTTGATTAGGAACATAATACACCTACCATCCGACTTACGACCTGCTCGACTTACGACGACTCGACTTACGATCGTGTTTTTTATGCCAAATTTCTGGGAAATAAACAAGTGTTTGTGTTGTACACAGTGTTTATCCTAAACCTTACAGTATAAAATACAGTACTAACAACATAAAAAGTAAAGTAAAACATGAAATACCAAAATAAAACAATAAAATGAAGTCATTACAAAAATGTTATGTTGATATTCAGTAGTGAAATTCGACTTGTGTCCATTTCGACTTACGACCGGTTTCTCGGAACCGAGCTCGGTCGTAAGTCGGATGGTAGGTGTATCTGCTAGATATTAGCATTAAATTTTTTTTTTCTATCAGCAGAGAATAAGGAATGAAGAAATTAGAATATATAATAATATGAAAGATATAGTTCAGGGAGCAGTAGTTTTAGTTGGTTTGGTCATTTAGAATGGATGGAGAAAGATAAGATAATCAAGTGGGTGTATAAATTGAGTGTGGAAGGAAGGTGTAGGGAGGTTCCAGGAAGGGCTGGAATGAGAATGTGAAGGAGATTTTCAGTGATTGGAAGTTAAACATTCAACTGGCATGATGAAGGCAATGAAAATAAGTGACTTGGGATTAGATAAGCTGTTGGAGTGTGAATAAGGTAACAGGTATGAAGGGATTCAGGGAATGCATTTAGCAGAACTTGAACTTTTAGAGATGGAAAGTATAGTCCCTGCATGCCAAGGGATGAGCAGAGATGTAATTTGGATGGCTATTGAAATAGTGATGCCCATATATTTCTGACAAGACAACTACAGAATGAATGCCCTTTAAAGGAAGTGTTTCTTGACAAGGAATGTACATACATTCACCAAACCTTCACTGAGTTACATTTTCCTTCTTTTTTCATCAAAGACTGCAAGAAAAGAGCTCTTCAGATCATTAATTCACCACGCACCAACACCACTCCTAACAAAGTTATAGTTCTTCCCAACAGCCAGGTTGCACTGAACGTTTCTAAAGTATACTTTCACAAGCTAACACCAGAGTTGCCATCGCTTTCAGCACTTCAATAAAGGATCTGACCAGGACAAAATCAAAAGCACCACGAACCAGTCAATGCAGGGGTTTACACTATACCCTGTGGAAGCTGCGACAAGATTTATGTAGGTGAAACAGCAAGAAACCTCGACACCCGCCTCAATGAACACATTTACGCATGTAGGATCGATAACTTGAATAACGCCTGTAAACAACACCGAAATTCCACCAATCATCTCATGAAATTCAGGGACGCCCAATAAGTGATCAAAGAAACTAATTTCCATAGACGCAAGTGCCTTGAGTCAGCACTAATCGCTGTTTCGAATACAATTAAACAAAACAAAGGCAGCTTCACCATCTCTGAAGTCTTAGCAAGAATCCTCCTGAACACAGTAAACCCTGCCATCACATAGTCTCTCTTGTTAATACTACACAAAGCACATTACAGAGAGTGAACACTGAAACAGGCTGCCTCTATCCAATCTATATTTAACAAAAAAAGGCACAATACCGTGACTGGAATGATACACAAATAACCCGCACAAATAGCTCCTCTCTTCTATGTGCGGGTTATTTGTGTAACAGTCTATATTTGTCTTACCTATTTTTATGTTACCCAAGTATGTAATAGCTTTTATATCCTTTTACTCATTTACGAGTTAATTGCTCTACCATATTGTATTACTACTACTACTACTACAACTTATGTCACTACTACTACTACTACCTCTAGTATTGCACCTCACTCTGAGCCTATATATACCCTCTGTGTCCATGTATTGTTTGTAACGGCTTGACAAAGCTCCTGGAGAGCGAAACGTTGCCACAATAAAATGTCACATTAGTTGCACTTGTGTCCTTTTACTTTACAAGGAAGTGCTTGTTGCCAGTGAGGAAGGGGGCTGTTGATCCATGGAAATGGGTTTATCCTTCCCTTTCCTAGACTGAACCTGAATGTCTTCCATTCCCCAGGTGCTATATAACAGCCTATGCATTTATCACTTTCCCCCCCTCCCTCCCAATTCAAATAAATAATACAGTGGACCCCCGCATAGCGACCTTAATCCGTGCAAGAGGGCTGGCTGTTATGCGAAATGTTCGGTATGCGAATGAATTTTCCCCATAAGAAATAATGGAAATCAAATTAATCCGTGCAAGACACCCAAAAGTATGAAAAAAAAAATTTTTTACCACATGAAATGTTAATTTTAATACACACAAACTGAAAAAGGCATGCACAATTACATGACACTTACTTTTATTGAAGATCTGGTGATGATTGATGGGATGGGAGGAGGGGAGAGAGAGTGTTAGTGTTTAGAAGGGGAATCCCCTTCCATTAAGACTTGAGGTGTCGAGTCCTTTTCTGGGGTTACTTCCTTTCTTCTTTTAATGCCACTAGGACCAGCTTCAGAGTCACTGGACTTCTTTCGCACAACATATCTGTCCATAGTGGCCTGTACCTCTCGTTCCTTTATGATTTGTCTAAAGTGGTTCACAACATTGTCATTGTAACAGTCACCAGCACGGCTTGCAATAGCTGTGTGAGGGTGATTTTCATCAAAAAAGGTTTGCACTTCAAGCCATTTTGCACACATTTCCTTAATCTTTGTAGTAGGCAATTCCTTCAATTTCTCTCTCCCCTCCTTTGAACCAGTTTCCCCAGGTCTGGCCTCTTGCTCTTGAAGTTGATCTATCAGCTCATCAGTGGTTAGTTCTTCATTGTCCTCCTCCACCAACTCTTCCACATCCTCCCCACTAACCTCCAACCCCAAGGACTTCCCCAATGCCACAATTGATTCCTCAACTGGTATACTCCTCTCAGGGTTAGCCTCAAACCCTTCAAAATCCCTTTTGTCTACACATTCTGGCCACAGTTTCTTCCAAGCAGAGTTCAAGGTCTTCTTAGCCACTCCCTCCCAAGCCTTACCTATAAGGTTTATACAATTGAGGATATTAAAGTGATCTCTCCAAAACTCTCTTAGAGTCAGTTGAGTTTCTGAGGTCACTACAAAGCACCTTTCAAACAGAGCTTTTGTGTACAGTTTTTTGAAGTTTGCAATAACCTGCTGGTCCATGGGCTGCAGGAGAGGAGTGGTATTAGGAGGCAAAAACTTGATGTTAATGAATTTCATGTCCCCATAAAGTCGCTCTGCCACGTCTGTAGGATGACCAGGGGCATTGTCTAACACCAGGAGGCACTTAAGTTCTAATTTCTTTTCAGTTAGGTAATCTTTGACATTGGGGGCAAATGCATGGTGTAACCAGTTATAGAAAAAGTCCCTAGTGACCCATGCCTTACTGTTTGATCTCCACAGCACACACAAATTCTCCTTGAGGACATTCTTTTGCCTGAACGCTCTGGGAGTTTCAGAGTGATACACTAATAAAGGCTTAACTTTGCAATCACCACTAGCATTGGAACACATCAACAAAGTAAGCCTGTCTTTCATAGGCTTATGTCCTGGGAGTGCCTTTTCTTCCTGAGTAATGTAGGTCCTGCTTGGCATTTTCTTCCAAAACAGGCCTGTTTCATCACAATTAAACACTTGTTCAGGTTTCAGTCCTTCAGTTTCTATGTACTCCTTGAATTCCTGCACATATTTTTCAGCCGCTTTGTGGTCCGAACTGGCAGCCTCACCATGCCGTATCACACTATGTATGCCACTACGCTTCTTAAATCTCTCAAACCAACCTTTGCTGGCCTTAAATTCACTCACATCATCACTAGTTGCAGGCCTTTTTTTAATTAAATCCTCATGCAACTTTCTAGCCTTTTCGCTTATGATAGCTTGAGAAACGCTATCTCCTGCTAGCTGTTTTTCATTTATCCACACCAATAAGAGTCTCTCAACATCTTCCATCACTTGCGATCTCTGTTTCGAAAACACAGTTAAACCTTTGGCAAGAACAGCTTCCTTGATTGCCTTTCTGTTGCCCACAATAGTAGAGATGGTTGATTTGGGTTTCTTGTACAATCTGACCAGGTCGGTGATACGCACTCCACTTTCATACTTATCAATGATCTCTTTCTTCATCTCTATTGGAATTCTAACCCTTATTGCTGTAGGGTTGGAACTAGAAGCTTTCTTGGGGCCCATGGTCACTTATTTTCCAGAAACAGCACCGAAAACACTGTAATAATACGAAATATTCCGATTGTATGCTTGAATGTTACCGCGGAGGCTGGCTGGTAAACAATGCCACCGGCGGAACATATGAGGCTGGCTCAGGCCGCACATTGGACACGTCTCGGACGAAGGGCGCTGAGCGGGTTTTTGGGCGGTATGCGAGGCAAAATTTTAGCAATCAAAGCGTCCGGTATGCGGATTGTCCGTTATGCAAGGCGTCCGGTATGCGGGGGTCCACTGTATAATGATGGTTAATGTGTTTATTTTGCTTGGTAGGAGATGTCTGGTGTAATAAAAAAAGTTAGATTTTTTATTCTTTCAGAAAGTTCTCGACTATGAAGTGTGTGGGAGATAAGTATTTCTAATTTTATTAATCTTGCAGTTGCGTCTTGTAGTTATGTAAATTGACTTTTTAAGCACAATTTGTAATATATTTTCTTCCACTTCATGCTTCATTACTATTATTGATTATTGCAGTCTAGCACTTGGTACAAGGCTTAAAGTAACCTCTTTGACAAGAATGTTCTGCTGTAGACTTGAAGAAAACTTTTGGGGTGTTAATTACTGGCAAGGAAAGGTATATTATTTTTTTACATTTGCAAATCAGTATATTGTCTGCCTTTTCTCTAGGTTGGTAATGTCATCGCAGAGCTTCCAGATGAAATCAAGAAAGCCTTTGATTCTTCCAAAACCACTACAGTTTCAGCAGAGAGCTCAGCATTGGGTGTAAAGAAGCAAGAAGATGGTGGAAAGTTTGTTGAGCTCCCTGGAGCCAAGATGGGGGAGGTGGTTGTTCGTTTCCCCCCAGAAGCTAGTGGGTACCTTCACATAGGTCATGCCAAAGCTGCTCTCCTCAATCAGTACTATCAGTTGGCATTTAAGGTAAAAATTACCGTCAGTATTTTGAATGAAAGTTATTAATTGCTTTCATTGATTTTGCTGTTGGTTTCCTCTCCTACTTGTTGGTGTGTTTTTAATTCAGTAATTTTTTCATATACTACATTGACATTTTGTAATTATTTGTCATGTCTTACCTAAAGCTTAGTTTCATCTCATACAACTTGTTCACAACACCTATATTTATAATCGCTTCACCTGGCAGGCATCAGTAGCCTTTTTGAAATCCAGCACTTAATTTTTTATCTGCAGACAATTATTACAGTGGACCCCCAGTTAACGATATTTTTTCACTCCAGAAGTATGTTCAGGTGCCAGTACTGACCGAATTTGTTCCCATAAGGAATATTGTGAAGTAGATTAGTCCATTTCAGACCCCTAAACATACACGTGCAAACGCACTTACATAAATACACTTACATAAATACACTTACATAATTGGTCGCATTCGGAGGTGAGCGTTATGCGGGGATCCACTGTATTAATTTGGTATCACGTTAGGGAAATTTACTTTGTCACATTACTTTCAAAATGCACAGTGCTTTGTCCACCAAGATTGAAGAATAAGTTCAGTATTGTACATGCATGTCTGAAGTAGTTGTAGTAGTAGTAAAAAATTATGGAGTATAGTTCACAAGATGGAGTTTACAAAGGTGAGGGCATTTGTAATTTTGGGAACCTTGTACACAGTATTTTATGGAAGATTATAATTAAGTTTTTTTAATAATTGTGATTGTTACAAGAACATAATTACCTGATAATAATATAAATTATAATGTTACTAATACTAATCTGTAGTGTTGGCATGCCTCTGGCAAAACACTGATGGAGTGAATGATGATAGAAGTGTTTCTTCTTTTTTGGATCACCCTGCCTTGGTGGGAAACAGCCAACTTGTTAATAAAAAAATACTAATCAGGTTTGAAAGAAGGTATGCTATACAGGTAATATGAAGTTAACATGGTGCAGGTATGTATAATTTTACAATTGATTCAAATTTGTTAATATTTTACATAAATATATTATTATTAGCATTTACAGTATTATAATAAGCATATACTGTAAGCCAGCAGGGGAGTGGTTAACAACAAGTGGCAGCTGTGGTGGATAGATAATGGGTTGTTTTGCCGTGATTGTAACAACAGTGAGTAGTTCAACTGCCAAAAGACTTTATCCATTGTTCCCAAATCTATTGACCTAGTGGATTTTGTTTTGCAATTCTGAAGTCTGTTAAAAGGAGGTCCATTCAATGAAGGGTTTTCTTAGTTGTATCGCTGCTTCTGCTGCTGTGTTATTCACCACATTCACTGTATAACTTGTCTTCTTTCTTTTCTCACACAGCAGGGTTTTTCTTTTATCAAATTAAAACAAACAGTAGAATTTCTTAGAAAATGTTTAGAATACTAATGGAGACAGAATAAGGGAAGAAGAATATTTGACAGTGTCATCTTGTTAAGAATGTAGAGAAGTGGTTGGTAAATATTGTTGCACTTTGTATGGTGAGTTATGCATTTTATGCTATTTTTTATAGACTAAATATATATCTTTTTCAGGGAAAACTAATAATGAGATTTGATGACACCAACCCTGAGAAGGAGAAATTGGACTATGAGAAAGTTATTCTGGAGGATTTGAAATTACTGGACATTAAGCCAGAGACATTCACTCATACTTCAGATCATTTTTCAATTATGATGGACATGTGTGAGCAACTCATCAGGCAAGGTTTGGCATATTGTGATGATACTGATGGTGAGACCATGAAGAAGGAGCGTGAAGAGAGGAAGGAGAGTAAAAATTATAACAACACTGTAGAGAAGAATCTCTCCATGTGGGAAGAGATGAAGAAGGGAACAGATTATGGTGTAACTTGCTGTGTGAGGGCCAAGATTGACATGAAGAGTGACAATGGATGTATGCGTGATCCTACAATCTATCGCTGTAAGAATGAGACTCATGTGAGGACAGGCAACAAGTACAAGGTATATCCAACGTATGACTTTGCCTGTCCTATTGTAGACAGTGTAGAAGGGGTTACTCATGCTTTGAGAACAACAGAGTATCATGATCGTGATGATCAATATTACTGGTTCATAGAGAAGCTGGGGCTAAGGAGCGTGCACATCTATGAGTATTCCCGACTGAACATGAACAATACTGTTCTGTCCAAGCGCAAACTTACTTGGTTTGTTGATGAAGGGCTTGTTGATGGATGGGATGATCCACGTTTCCCTACTGTCCGGGGTATATTGCGGCGTGGTATGACTGTGGAAGGACTTAAAGATTTTATTGTTGCACAAGGTTCATCTCGTTCTGTAGTGAACATGGAGTGGGACAAAATTTGGGCTTTCAATAAGAAGGTGATTGATCGCTATGCCCCTCGTTACACAGCACTTCAAGGTGAGTTGGTGCCTGTTCATGTTGTTGGTGTTAATGAGGAAGCCACCAGTGCCCAGAAGCACCCAAAAGATTTATCTATTGGTATGAAAACTGTGTGGATTGGGCCCAAGGTCTTGATTGAGGCTGCAGATGCTGCTGAATTGAAGGAAGGACAGAATGCTACTTTCATCAATTGGGGAAATATCATGATAAAGAAAATAAACAAGAGCAATGGAAAAATAGTGTCTGTTGATGCTGAGCCCAACCTTGAGGATAAAGATTACAAAAAAACACTGAAGCTCACTTGGCTTGCAGACACTGAGAAAGCTCCCACCACACCAGTTGTGTGTGTGTACTTTGACCATCTTATTAGTAAGAGTGTACTTGGAAAAGAGGAAAATTTCAAAGACTTTATTGGACACAATACTCGTGCTGAAGTAAAAATGGTAGGTGATACTGAGTTGCAAAATCTGGTTTCTGGAGATATTATACAGCTGCAGAGGAAGGGTTTTTTCAGGGTGGATGAGGTGTACAAGCCAGTAAGTCTGAGCAGCTGTCGAGAAAGTCCAGTTGTACTCTTCTCCATCCCAGATGGTCATTCCAAGGATATGCAAACTGCATCTTCCATCAGGAAATTGGCAGGCATGAGTGAGAAAGAGAAAGCCAAGAGTGCTCAAGGCAAAAAGGCAGAAAAAAGTCCTCAGGAGGAAATAAAATCTAGTGTTGGAGCATCTGGTACATCAGTGGGGAAGAATTTATTAGTTTCTATTAAAGACCAGGGTGATAAAATTAGACAGTTGAAGAACAGCAAGGCAGACAAGAATGTTGTAATGGCTGAAGTGGAAATTTTAAAGCAAATGAAAAAGGACTTTCAAGATGCAACTGGAATTGAATGGAAGCCAGATTTAGCCATTCCTTCTAATGCACCTGTTCTGGCAACTACTCCAACAGTGACTGTTGCAGGAAAGAATGCTGTTGAGATACATTCTCAGATTAAAGCTCAAGGTGACATAGTTCGGAACTTGAAAGCCAGCAAGGCTGACAAAGACATCATCAAACAAGCAGTTGATGCTCTTTTGGAGCTGAAGAAAGAGTTCAAGAAAGTTACAAATGTTGAGTGGAAACCTGACATTGACTTACAAGTATCAACATCTGATGCTGCTGCCCCAGCATGTCCTGCTACTTCTGTTGTGACTGGAAATTTACCTCTTGATCTTCATAATAAAATTAAGGAACAAGGTGACAAAGTAAGGAATTTGAAGGCCAATAAAGCAGATAAGGATGCTGTGAAGCTGGAAGTTGATAAACTTTTATCACTGAAGAAAGAGTTTAAAGAAAATACTAGTACTGAATGGAAACCTGATATTGACATTACACAGTTCAGTGACTCAAAATGTGATGGAGTTATAGCTAGTAATGATAGTTCAGGCACACATGCTAAAGCCATTGAGCTGCATATGCAGATACAGAAACAAGGGGATATTGTGAGATCATTAAAGGCAAACAAAGCTGACAAAGATAGTATTAAACAAGCAGTTGATATGCTCTTGTCCTTTAAAAAACTGTTCCATGAATGCACAAATATTGAATGGAAGCCTGGTATGGATCTTTCAATACTTTCTGATGTTTCAAGTGGCATTGTGACTACACCTGCTAGCACTGAAGGAAGTGTTGGAACCAAACCTAAAACTATGGAGAGTAAGAAGCCAAATGATAAATCTATGAAAGAGACTAAAAAGCCAATGGAAAGATCTGTAGAGAGTGAGGTACAAGCAGCTGCAAAACAAGATGGAAACTTGAAGAAGCAGACAAGGTTGGGTCTAGAGGTGAAGAAGGAAGAGAATCTTGCTGAATGGTACTCACAGGTGATAACCAAGTCTGAGATGATTGAATACTACAATGTATCAGGCTGCTATATCCTCAGACCTTGGTCTTATGCAATATGGGATTATATTAAGGAATTCTTGGATAAAAAAATTAAGTCCTTAGGTGTTGAAAATTCATATTTCCCCATATTTGTTGCTCGGGAAGCTCTGGAGAAAGAAAAGACGCACATTGCAGACTTCTCTCCAGAAGTTGCCTGGGTAACAAGATCAGGATCAAGTGAGATGGCAGAGCCTGTTGCTATTCGTCCTACATCAGAAACTGTGATGTACCCTGCTGTTGCAAAGTGGGTACAATCGCACCGAGACTTGCCATTGAAACTTAACCAGTGGAACAATGTTGTGCGTTGGGAGTTCAAACAGCCTACACCATTCTTGAGAACACGTGAATTTTTGTGGCAAGAAGGACACACTGCTTTTGCCACTAAGGAAGAAGCTGAGGAAGAAGTATATCAGATACTTGAATTTTATGGCCAAGTGTATGAAGAACTCTTGGCTGTTCCAGTTGTTAAAGGCAAGAAAACTGAGAAAGAGAAGTTTGCAGGTGCTGATTTTACAACTACTACAGAGGCTTTTGTATCTGCAAGTGGTCGTGGCATTCAGGGAGCAACATCTCATCATTTGGGACAGAACTTTTCAAAAATGTTTGAAATTGTTTTTGAAGATCCAGAAACTCAACAAAAACAATACTGCTTCCAGAACAGCTGGGGACTAACAACAAGAACCATTGGAGTAATGATAATGGTTCATGGTGATGACAAAGGACTTGTATTGCCTCCACGGGTTGCCTCTGTGCAGGCAATTATTATGCCAGTTGGAATTACTGCCAAATCATCAGAGCAAGACAAATTAAACCTCATAGTGGCTTGTAATAAATTAGCTACCGACTTAACTGCTGCTGGAGTGCGAGCTCGTTGTGATCTACGTGACAATGTTACACCTGCTTGGAAGTTCAATCACTGGGAGTTGAAAGGTGTCCCCTTAAGATTAGAGCTCGGACCCCGTGAAGTTGCTTCAAATCAGGTATTTGCTGTGCGTCGAGACACTGCAGAAAAACAAGCCTTAAACCGATCTGCTGTTGGGGTGGAGACTAAAGCTCTACTGGACAACATTCATGCCAGCCTATTATCAAAAGCACGTACAGACCTCGAGTCACACAAAATAAAAGTAAACACCTGGAATGATTTCACCAGCAACCTAGACAAGGGCAACATCCTCTTAGCTCCATTCTGTGGTAAAGAAGAATGTGAAGATGCCATCAAGAAGGACTCTGCCCGTGAAGAAACTGAGCCAGGAGCACCATCTATGGGGGCAAAAGGCTTGTGTATTCCTTTTGAACAGCCTGGGGAGGTGAATGGTCTCTCATGTATTCATCCATCCTGCAAGACCACACCTTTGTTCTACACACTTTTTGGTCGCTCGTACTAAACTACAGGATAACAACTTTTGTTTACCGTAACCCTTAAACTGTCCAAACAGATCTACGTTCACATGCGTAGTGCTCCAAAAGTAGATCTACATTTTTTTACATATTTTCAAATGTAACAAAAAAAAAAAAACATAGATCAAAGTTTTTTTACACGTTTTCAAATGTAAAAAAAAAAAAGTACTTTTTTTACATACTTTCAAATGTTGAAAAAACGTAGATCTACATTTGGACAGTTTAAGGGTTAAACTGTCCAAACGTAGATCTACGTTCGCACGCGTAGCACTCCGAACGTAGATCTACTTCCAATTTTACATTGTTTTTTATGTAAAAAAACGTAGATCTATGTTCGGCGCACTACGCATGCAAACGTAGATCTATGTTTAGACAGTATAAGGGTTAAGCACTTCACACTTACTGTACTGATCATATTTAGCATGAAACCTACAAGATGATTTGTAATGCAAAAAAAGTTTTTATTGTTTGACACAAATTGTTATTTTCAACTCAAGATTTATCTAAAAATATCAAAATAATATTTGTTATATTATACTGTAATAAAGCAAATAGGAGCTAAATAATTTGTATTTTTATAACATAGCTGTAGCTACTATAAACTTGAGCATTTGATCCCATGGCTCATTGAAGGAGCTCTTGATCAAAGAAATTTGACTTCTTGTTCCTTCCTTGGATTGAATCTAAATACACTGCAACCCTCCCTGCTGCATGTGGCCTCATTAGTAAAGAAATTTACCCCTTTTAGGAAATCCAGCTGTATGACCCTTGTGGATTTAGTACTTAGTTTTTATATTAATTTAGGAAATCCAGCTCAGACAGAGCCCTGTTGTACCTTCTCTGGGTTGTGCTGTGGTGGTCATGTCACTCTACCTAATGGAAATTGAATTGTCTTATGGTATGTCAGGTTACTTCTCAGTGAGACATAAGGTGGCCATCTGGCAGACACTGATGATCGAATTAGGGAGTGGCAACTGTGTGTGACTCATGGCATTCTTGCCCACTGCCATTACAAGCTAAAAGGCTGTATGATCCTTGTGGGTTTAGCACTTATTATATAAGAAGAAAAGCTAAAAGATGGTTGATCACTTTAAGCTGTTGTCTGAGCAGGTGGTTTTGCTAAGCCTTGTTCGGTCATTTCTGGAGGTGCCATCCTGGCGGTGTACACCACCCTGTCACAGTGGAGGTGACCATAGTTCAGGGTGGGTATGTGGTTTCTTTTTCTTTATTCTCGCAGCTGCTTTCCCTTTAATTTTACCCTATGTTAACCGAGTCACAGGTTTATTCCTGGATCCCACGTGACTGACTCCTTACGAACTCCATCATGGCTGTGGTCCCTCAGGATGTGGAATCACTTCTAATAATTGTTTAAACCAGTTACTGGGGATCTATCTGCCCTCTCTGGTACCTGTGACCCCTGCATGACCTTCATTAAGAAATTGTCTGCATCTATGATGCAATGTGAATTCATGGATCCTTTGTGTGTCAAAGGGCAAAGTTGTTCAAAGCTACCTGCAGAGACAAGAGACATCACTGACGTAGCTCACTCATTTCCGTTCCAGGCTACTCAGTCTTAAAACATTTCCCACAAAAGGAAATATTCCAAATGCAAGCAATGAATCTAGATTTATCTGAATTATTATATTCTATCACAAGATAGAATGGACATCTACTTCCACCCTCTAAAATGTAGGATGCTCATTGTCAGAGTCTGTGATGTAGACTAAGTTGATAACCCAGTGCATCTCCACATCACTGGCAGGACCCCGGCAATTTCGTCCCTTGCATGGTTGTACAGCAAGATTTCAAAGATTGCTCCCTTCAGGGGAGGTTCCTTGATGCTGGTGAGGGGCTTGATCTAGGAAAATGGATCTGTGCTCCAGTTCCTTGAACTGAGCCTGAATACCTTTCATCCCTCCCACATGCACTGTATAATTCTGTGGGTTTAGTACTCCCCCATTATTATAGCTAATAATAATTCAAAGATTGCTTTGGCCATCCAAAATAATTCAGTTAAAATGCCTCCCAGTCACCTGAGTTGAAACCTGCATCTGCCCTCAAGAAAACACATACCCAGTTAATAAAGTGAAACACCTTTGATGGCCATACGCTCTCTCAGCACACATGGCAGGTCAACACTTGCTTGTGATGGAGCTTTATTACACCAACTTCAGTTGTATTTTCCCTTCAGCACTCCCCATCACCCTTACTAGCTAACTTACTCCTAACCTTCACAGGTTTCTGATCTTTGCATATTTCATCTTTAGCACATTCTGCCCTAGAGTGCTGTATGACCCTTGTGGGTTTAGCACTTAGTTT
The DNA here is from genome assembly GCF_038502225.1 of Cherax quadricarinatus. Lineage (NCBI taxonomy): Eukaryota > Metazoa > Arthropoda > Malacostraca > Decapoda > Parastacidae > Cherax > Cherax quadricarinatus. The sequence continues at coordinate 22,066,707 of NC_091361.1, forward strand.
TGATTGTAATGATAATAGTGAGTGAGCTCAAATCAACACCATAACAATGCTGCAAATATTGGTGCTACAGTTACTGGCAAAATATTGCAAGTCTCAGGCAGGATGTCCAATCTATGGAGAACCAGATCCTTATAAATTGTGAAAGTCCCTCTTCATACTTTAATTGCAATGAAGTACATTTCTTGTATTCTTGCAGAACCCTGTATTCCTTTAGGAAAATGAAATTTGTTGCTTGCAAGAGAAAGGGGTATTGTTTAACCAGGATGTTACCCATTTCTGCCTACATGGGAGAATGTCTTGCATGTCCTACTCCAGAGTTGCCAGGCATCCTCAAGACCCAGTAGTGTTCTGTGTTTTCCTGTATTCAAATCATATGCAGTGTTCAGAGATAATGCTCCCACCTCATTGTCACTTTCAATGATGTACAACCTACAAGGTCCTCTTCAGCTGTCCCAGTGATGCCTCAACCTCAGACTTTCAAAACCTATCTATAGACCAAGTGAAAACACTACTGCATTCTCTGACCATTTACCCAAGATTTTAATTACTGTTACGTAGATAACAAAAATTCACATGTCCCAACACTGTTTCCCTATCCTCTCCTAACAAAATATCAGTCCTACCTTTCCAGGCTCCTGCATCACTTACCAACTAGTACTTTGCTTATTCCCTTTTTCCTATAATGGCCACCTATGTCTCGACCCGATTTTCCTCGCCTGTTCCACACACTACTCTCCCACTTCCCTGCCTTCGGCAACACTTGAAGCTATAATGGAGTACATCTTGAAGAAAAACAGCCGATAAATGAACCTCAATAAGTCATCCTTTAAATGGGGAAACTCGGCGGGACCTTCATCTAAATTGAAATGCACAAGCACAGCAGAGTTTAGCGCTTAGTTATGATTATAATAATGAACACAGCATCTTGACTCTTGGCTGCTATCTCACATTATCATCAGTATCTCACTCTTCATACTATCACGTTTTACCACCACCTACACTTTTATTATTATTATCATTGGGGAACACTAAATCCGTAGGGATTATATGGCGCCTGTGGGGGAGGGGGTGGAAGGTATTCAGGCTCGATTCATGGAATTGAGGGGACCTATGCTTTCAAATAACACTAATACTAATTAGAGTGGATAGGGGAGCAATGTGGCAGATGTTGCAAGTATATGGAATAGGTGATAAGTTACTAAATGCTGAAAGAGTTTTTATGAGGATAGTGAGGCTCAGGTTAGGGTGTGTAGAAGAGAGGGAGACTACTTCCCGGTAAAAGTAGGTCTTAGACAGGGATGTGTAATGTCACCATGGTTGTTTAATATATTTGTAGATGGGGTTGTAAAAGAAGTAAATGCTAAGGTGTTCGGGAGAGGGGTGGGATTAAATTATGGGGAATCAAATTCAAAATGGGAATTAACACAGTTACTTTTTGCTGATGATACTGTGCTTATGGGAGATTCTAAAGAAAAATTGCAAAGGTTAGTGGGTGAGTTTGGGAATGTGTGTAAAGGTAGAAAGTTGAAAGTGAACATAGAAAAGAGTAAGGTGATGAGGGTATCAAATGATTTAGATTAAGAAAAATTGGATATCAAATTGGGGAGGAGGAGTATGGAAGAAGTGAATGTTTTCAGATACTTGGGAGTTGATGTGTCGGCTGATGGATTTATGAAGGATGAGGTTAATCATAGAATTGATGAGGGAAAAAAGGTGAGTGGTGCATTGAGGTATATGTGGAGTCAAAAAACGTTATCTATGGAGGCAAAGAAGGGAATGTATGAAAGTATAGTAGTACCAACACTCTTATATGGGTGTGAAGCTTGGGTGGTAAATGCAGCAGCGAGGAGACGGTTGGAGGCAGTGGAGATGTCCTGTCTAAGGGCAATGTGTGGTGTAAATATTATGCAGAAAATTCGGAGTGTGGAAATTAGGAAAAGGTGTGGAGTTAATAAAAGTATTAGTCAGAGGGCAGAAGAGGGGTTGTTGAGGTGGTTTGGTCATTTAGAGAGAATGGATCAAAGTAGAATGACATAGAAAGCATATAAATCTATAGGGGATGGAAGGCGAGGTAGGGGTCGTCCTCGAAAGGGTTGGAGAGAGGGGGTAAAGGAGGTTTTGTGGGCAAGGGGCTTGGACTTCCAGCAAGCGTGTGTGAGCGTGTTAGATAGGAGTGAATGGAGAAGAATGGTACTTGGGACCTGACGATCTGTTGGAGTGTGAGCAGGGTAATATTTAGTGAAGGGATTCAGGGAAACCGGTTATTTTCATATAGTCGGACTTGAGTCCTGGAAATGGGAAGTACAATGCCTGCACTTTAAAGGAGGAGTTTGGGATATTGGCAGTTTGGAGGGATATATTGTGTATCTTTATACGTATATGCTTCTAAGCTGTTGTATTCTGAGCACCTCTGCAAAAACAGTGATTATGTGTGAGTGTGGTGAAAGTGTTGAATGATGATGAAAGCATTTTCTTTTTGGGGATTTTCTTTCTTTTTTTGGGTCACCCTGCCTCAGTGGAAGACGGCCGACTTGTTGAAAAAAAAATAAAAACTAATTATCTAGACATAATCCTAACACACACAAATTCCATACCTCTATCATGCCTCTATCACTTCACATCAACTTTACCAACTACTCCAGTTTTTAATCGCCTTTTGCTAGTACGTAATAATATCAGTTTTATAATGGAATATCAGAGATTACAGGGGTAATCTGGGAAAGCTCCAAGTGTTGGTTACCCAGTTTTCCTCGGAAGTTTTCTTCAGCAACACAAGCTATATGACCTTTGTAGGTTTAGCACTTAGTTATGATGATAATTCAGCAACATAAACTACATAATGCAGATGGGTTTCCTATCTTTATATATGTTTTTTTGCAATCTTAGCCCTCCTTTCTGATGAATCTAAACATGAAATTACATTTGTGAGTAACAATATACAGTGGTCCCTCGTTTTTCGTAATTAATCCGTTCCTGGAGCCGTTAATATAAAAGAAATTTACGATTTGCAAATCAATTTTCTTCATAAGATATAATGTAAATACAATTAATCCGTTCCTGACACCCAGAAGTATTAAAACAAAAAAATTTTTTACATGAAATATACATGTAGTACATAATACAATGGGAAATGATGAATGAAACATTAACAGCATAACACTTACCTTTATTGGAGATTCTTCTTAGTGTATGGGAGACTGGAGGAGGAGAGAGAGTGGATTGTTTATAGTTTGGAAGAGGAATCCCCTTCCAGCAACACCTCAGGTACCAATTGCTTTTCTGGTGTTGCTTGTCTTCTCTGTTTCTTAATGCCACTAGGACCACCTTGAGAGTCACTGGAGTCCTGTCTCGCAAAATAACTGTGGAGAGAGCTCTGTTTCTGGCGTCTCTTTAACACTTCCCTAAAATGGCCCAAGACTTTGTCACTGTACATGTTGCCAATATGGCTTGCAACAACCTTGTTAGGGTGATGTTTCTCCATAAAGCTTTCCATCTTACCCCACATAGTAAAAATCTCTTTAATTTCTGAAGAAGGCACCTTCTTCCATCTCTCTTCCTCCTCCTCTGCAGCAAGATTCTGAACTGCAATGTGTTGCTCTTCCTGCTGAAGCTCTTGCAGCCCCTCAGTGGTGAGCTCTTGTTGTGGTCTTCCACCAATTCTTGCACATCCTCCAAACTCACATCCAACCCCATGGAACTCCCCAGTGCCACAATTGATTTTACAACAGACATAGGCTCATCAGGGTCAGTCCCAAACCCTTCAAAATCCCTCTTGTCGACACAATCTGGCCACAATTTTCTCCAGGCAGAGTTCAAAGTCCTGGTAGTCACTCACTCCCAAGCCATACCTATAAGGGTTATGCAATGGAGGATGCTGAAGTGTTCTCTCCAAAATTCCCTTAGGGTCAAGTGAGTGTCTGTGGTCACAGTCAAGCACCTGTGAAACATTGCTTTTGTGTAGAGTTTTTTAAAGTTTGCAATGACCTGCTGGTCCATGGGCTGGAGGAGAGGAGTGGTATTCGGGGGCAAGAACTTTACTGTGATGAACCTAAACTCCTTGAAAATTTGGTCATCCAAGTTTGGAGGATGAGCAGGTGCATTGTCCATTACTAGCAGGCACTTGAGATCCAATTTCTTTTCCAGGAGATACTCCTTCACACTAGGGCCAAACACTTCATTGAACCACTCGACGAAAATTTCCCTCGTGACCCATGCCTTACTATTAGATTCCCAAAACACACACAATTTATTCTTCATAACATTGTTTTTCCTGAACACACTGGGATTTTCAGAATGGTACACTAGTAATGGCTTCACTTTGAAATCCCCACTAGCATTAGTACAGAACATTAGCGTCAGCCTGTCTTTCATAGGCTTGTGTCCTGGCATTGCCTTTTCCTCTTGTGTAATGAAGGTCCTCTTTGGCATTTTCTTCCAAAAGAGGCCTGTTTCGTCACAATTGAACACTTGTTCAGGTTTCAGTCCTTCAGCCTCTATGTACTCCTGGAATTCATGCACATATTTTTCAGCTGCTTTGTGGTCCAAACTGGCAGCCTCACCATGCCTTACCACACTGTGTATGCCAGTACGGTTCTTAAATCTCTCAAACCAGCCTTTGCTGGCCTTAAATTCACTCACATCACCACTATTTGCAGGCAATTTCTTTACCAAATCTTCATGCAACTGCCTAGCCTTTTCACAAATAATCGAAGTCATAGGAGTATCTCCTGCTAATTGTTTCTCATTTATCCATACCAGTAATAACTTCTCAACCTCTTCGAGTACTGGTGATCTCATTTTTGTCAGCATAGTTACCCCCTTTGCAACAACAGCATCCTTGATTTCCTTTTTCTTGGCCACTATGGAACATATGGTTGTGTAGGGTTTCTTATACATCCTGGCCAGTTCGGCCACACTTGTACCACTTTCATATTGTTCAATGATGGTTTTCTTAATTCAATCGTATTTCTCACCTTCTTTACCACAGGCTTGGCACTAGGAGCTTTCTTTGGAGCCATGGTAGCTTATTTAGTACTTGCAAGCAATAAAATAAATGGAATACAGTGGACCCCCGCATAGCGAACGCATCGCATAGCGAACAATCCGCATAGCGAACGCTTTGTTCGCTGAAATTTTGCCCCGCATAGTAGACAAAAACCCGCTCAGCGAACTTCGTCCGAGACGCGTCCAATGTGGGCCCTCAGCCAGCCTCACATGTGCCGCCCGTCCCATTGTGTCCCATTGTTTACCAGCTAGCCTCCGCGGTAACATTCAAGCATACACTCGGAATATTTCGTATTATTACAGTGTTTTCGGTGCTGTTTCTGGAAAATAAGTGACCATGGGCCCCAAGAAAGCTTCTAGTGCCAACCCTGTGGTAAAAAGGGTGAGAATTAGTATGGAAATTAAGAAAGATTTTGAAGGGTTTGGGGCTAACCCTGAGAAGCCTATGCCAGTTGTGGAATCCATTGTGCCTACTTCAAAAATTAAGGAAATGTGTGCACAGTGGGTTGAACTGCAAACCTTTATGGATGAAAATCACCCTGACACAGCTGTTGCAAGCCGTGCTGGTGACTATTTCAATGACAATGTTATGGCCCATTTTAGGAAAGTCTTGAAGGAACGGGAGGTACAGAGCTCTATGGACAGATTTGTTGTGCGACAGAGGTCCAGTGACTCTCAAGCTGGTCCTAGTGGCATTAAAAGAAGAAGGGAAGTAACCCCAGAAAAGGACTTGCTTCCTCAAGTCCTAATGGAAGGGGATTCCCCTTCTAAACAGTAAGAAGATAATGCTCTCCCCTCCTCCCATCCCATCAATCATCACCAGATCTTCAATAAAAGTAAGTGTCATGTAATTGTGCATGCCTTTTTCAGTTTGTGTGTACTAAAATTAACATTTTTTTGTGGTAAAAAAATTTTTTTTTCATACTTTTGGGTGTCTTGCACGGATTAATTTTATTTCCATTATTTCTTATGGGGAAAATTAATTCGCATAGCGAACATTTCGCATAACGACCAGCCCTCTTACACGGATTAAGTTCGCTATGCGGGGGTCCACTGTATTATGAAATATTTCGCTGGTAAGACAGAATGTAGAATTGCGGATGAGCAAGGAGGCTTCAGAGTGGGTAGGGGATGTGTAGATCAAGTGTTTACATTGAAGCATATATGTGAACAGTATTTAGATAAAGGTAGGGAAGTTTTTATTGCATTTATGGATTTAGAAAAGGCATATGATAGAGTGGATAGAGGAGCAATGTGGCAGATGTTGCAAGTATATGGAATAGGTGGTAAGTTATTAAATGCTGTAAAGAGCTTTTATGAGGATAGTGAGGCTCAGGTTAGGGTGTGTAGAAGAGAGGGAGAATACTTCCCGGTAAAAGTAGGTCTTAGACAGGGATGTGTAATGTCATCATGGTTGTTTAATATATTTATAGATGGGGTTGTAAAAGAAGTAAATGCTAGGGTGTTCGGGAGAGGGGTGGGATTAAATTATGGGGAATCAAATTCAAAATGGGAATTGACACAGTTACTTTTTGCTGATGATACTGTGCTTATGGGAGATTCTAAAGAAAAACTGCAAAGGTTAGTGGATGAGTTTGAGAATGTGTGTAAAGGTAGAAAGTTGAAAGTGAACATAGAAAAGAGTAAGGTGATGAGGGTATCAAATGATTTAGATAAAGAAAAATTGGATATCAAATTGGGGAGGAGGAGTATGGAAGAAGTGAATGTTTTCAGATACTTGGGAGTTGACGTGTCGGCGGTTGGATTTATGAAGGATGAGGTTAATCATAGAATTGATGAGGGAAAAAAGGTGAGTGGTGCGTTGAGGTATATGTGGAGTCAAAAAACGTTATCTATGGAGGCAAAGAAGGGAATGTATGAAAGTATAGTAGTACCAACACTCTTATATGGATGTGAAGCTTGGGTGGTAAATGCAGCAGCGAGGAGACGGTTGGAGGCAGTGGAGATGTCCTGTCTAAGGGCAATGTGTGGTGTAAATATTATGCAGAAAATTCAGAGTGTGGAAATTAGGAGAAGGTGTGGAGTTAATAAAAGCATTAGTCAGAGGGCAGAAGAGGGGTTGTTGAGGTGGTGTGGTCATTTAGAGAGAATGGATCAAAGTAGAATGACATGGAAAGCATATAAATCTATAGGGGAAGGAAAGAGGGGTAGGGGTCGTCCTCGAAAGGGTTGGAAAGAGGGGGTAAAGGAGGTTTTGTGGGCGAGGGGCTTGGACTTCCAGCAAGCGTGCATGAGCGTGTTAGATAGGAGTGAATGGAGACGAATGATACTTGGGACCTGACGATCTGTTGGAGTGTGAGCAGGGTAATATTTAGTGAAGGGATTCAGGGAAACCGGTTATTTTCATATAGTCGGACTTGAGTCCTGGAAATGGGAAGTACAATGCCTGCACTTTAAAGGAGGGGTTTGGGATATTGGCAGTTTGGAGGGATATGTTGTGTATCTTTATATGTGTATGCTTCTGAACTGTTGTATTCTGAGCACCTCTGCAAAAAAAGTGATAATGTGCGAGTGTGGTGACAGTGTTGAATGATGATGAAAGTATTTTCTTTTTGGGGATTTTCTTTCTTTTTTGGGTCACCCTGCCTTGGTGGGAGATGGCCGACTTGTTAAAAAAAAAAAAAAAAAATTCGCTGGAGCACGTGAGGGGACTTTTGCTCACTGGTAAACAATGCCAGACTGGCTGCCGCCACGGCTCACGCCGTGGGTATACGTCTGGGACGAATTACGACTCGCGAGTCAACTTATGAAAAGCGAGTCCATGTTTATACGAAAATAACCCTATGATTGGCGAAATTTACGATTGCCGGGAACTACGAAAAGCGAGGGACCACTGTACTGTATTGCCAAATTTCCGTTGGTATTCCTCTATTCATCAACCTTTGTTTATTTGGACAAAATGGTATGTTGTCTGCTCTTTGTATCTCTCCTTTCTGCCTCAGTCTTCAACAAATATGTTCCAGTTATACCAGTGTTGAAGATCAATCATTGTTTTCAAAGTGGATGTTGTCCACTGTCAGTGAATGGGGCTTTAGTTTGTCCACTCCTCAAGAATTCTACTCGATTCAGAAAACACATCAAACTATCATCCTGTCTCAAATCTTACGTTCTTTTCTAAATTGACTGAATGTGCCATTTTTGCTCATTTGTTTCCTCGAGTTGAGTATTGTTTTACTGTGTTTGGTCTTTATATAGACCATTTCATTCAGTTGAGATGGCTTTGTGTAAGTTTTATTTATTACTCTATTTGGATTGATAATGTATGACCCTAGTGGGTTTACCACTTGTTTTGATTATAATAATAATTTTTTTTCAACAAACCGGCAGTATCCCACCAAGGCAGGGTGGCCCAAAAAGAAAAATGAAAGTTTCTCTTTTTAAATTTAGTAATTTATACAGGAAAAGGGGTTACTAGGCCCTTGCTCCTGGCACTTTAGTCGCCTCTTACAACACGCATGGCTTACGGAGGAAGAATTCTGTTCCACTTCCCCATGGAGGTAAGAGGAAATAAGCAAGAACAAGAACTAGAAAGAAAATAGAAGAAAACCCAGAGGGGTGTGTATATGCTTGTACATGTATGTGTATTGTGACCTAAATGTAAGTAGAAGTAGCAAGATGTACCTGAAATCTTGCATGTTTAAGAGACAGAAAAGAGACACCGGCAATCCTACCATCACGTACAACAATTACAGGATTCTGTTTTACACTCACTTGGCAGGACGGTAGTACCTCCCTGGGCGGTTGCTGTCTACCAACCTACTACTTACAATAATAATAATTCTCTGGATTAAATCTGATTACCTTTCAGTCCCCTAGGTGCTGTATGACCCTTATGGGTTAATCATTTTCCACTAAATATAAAAGTTTTTAATGATTTAGTACTGAAAACTTGCTTAGGAAATTAATAACTGTTAAAATTGCTGGACCTCTCGGCTGCAGTTTACACTGGTGTTTTTTATCCTGGAAAGCTCAGCCCCTAGCAGGGCATGGATAATTTCTGGGATGGGGGGCAAGGGGCAAACCTAGAGCAAAAATAAGGAATGGCTTTAACATGTGTTTGTATGTTCTTGTTAGGGTTTTCATGGGAAGGGTGGGGTTATCTGGGGAGATTTCGCTCACTGCAGATAGTTTAAAATGTAAGTGATAACTATGTCAGTTGAAATATTGAAATGTGAAATTCAAATAAAAGTGACTAGCTAAATTTAAGTAAACCTCATATTTTTATCCAGGCGACATTGCACTTCCTTACTTCGAGCTGATTACTTGAACTTATTGTGTCTGATAAGCTATATAACATCTTTCAATTGCAGCCTAGTAGACTACTTACTTTCAATATATTTAATGCAAAACTGTTTTAGTTCACCTTTGTTAGATATTTGGACTGTAATGACAAACAGAAAAATTGAAATTAAATGAGGGTAAGACAAATTTTTGTGTTTTGTGATTGGACATTCTGGTGCCTTTGATTGTGGTATTTCTAGATTGCAGCCTGTGGGATCATTGAGGGATTTGGGTGTCTACCTAGTTTCTTGTCATTTGTTAGACATAACTAGATTGTTAAATTTTGCAATTTTCATATTCTTAATCTCGATGCAGTCAGAAAGTATCTTTATGTCCATGCTTTGTTTCCTCTCCAGCTCATTTTTGCAATTGTTTATGGGTTTTTTGTAACTACTTATCCCCTCAAGGGAGGTTCCTTGATGCTAGTGAGGGGGTTCTTGATTTAGGGAATTGGATATGTGCTCCAGTTCCTTGAACTGAGCCTGAATTCCTTCCACCCATCCCCTCCCTACACAGGCGCTGTATAATCTCCATGGGTTTAGCGCTCCCCCATAATAATGTAATTACTTTAGCCTGTACTGAATCATGCAGCTGGACTATTATTTTGGCTCCTGACTGTGGTTTCTACTTGTCCCTACTGGCCTGGTGGCTAAAGCTCTCGCTTCACACAGTGAAGGGTCTGGGTTTGATTCCCAGTGAGGGTAGAAACATTGGGCGTGTTTCTTTACACCAGTTGTCTATGTTCCCCATCAGTAAAATGGGAAACTGGGTGTTAGTCGACTGGTGTGGGTCGCATCCTGGGACAAAACTGACCTAATTTGCCCGAAATGCTCAGCATAACAAGGATCTTTCTATATAGTTGTATGTCATGATGTCAGCTAGGACTGTATACCTTGTACGTGTTTTTTTTTTTTTTAACAAGTCGGCCTTCTCCCACCGAGGCAGGGTGACTCAAAAAAGAAAGAAAATCCCGAAAAAGAAAATACTTTCATCACCATTCAACACTTTCACCTCACTCACATATAATCACTGTTTTTGCAGAGGTGCTCAGAACACAACAGCTTAGAAGCATATACGTATAAAGATACACAACATATCCCTCCAAACTGCTAATATCCTGAACCCCTCCTTTAGAGTGTAGGCATTGTACTTCCCATATTTCTTCTTATTATTTTTAGTAATTATTAAAGGAAAAGGGGTTACTAGCCCATTGTTCCCGGCATTTTAGTTGCCTTTTACAACATGCATGGCTTACGGAGGAAAGATTCTTATTCCACTTCCTCATGGTTATAAACAGAAAAGTAATAAGAACAAGAACTATTAAGATAAAATCAAAGAAAACTCAGATGAGTGTGTATAAATAAACATGTACATGTATGTGTAGTGTGACCTAGGTGTAAGTAGAAGTAGCAAGACGTACCTGTAATCTTGCAGATTTATGAGAGAGACAAAAGACACCAGCAATCCTACCATCATGTAAAACAATTACAGGTTTTATTTTCACACTCACTTGGCAGGACAGTAGTACCTCCCTGGGCGGTTGCTGTCTACCAACCTACTACTTGTACTACATGTACTTGTAGAAATAAAGATATTATATTATCATATTGGATGAGCTACATTGGCTCACTATAATGGCAAGAATGAAATTTAAAACTATTTACTAGTTGAATAAACCCAAGTACCTTGTTGATATATTGGTGCCTTTAACCCAGAGCTCGGGAATGTTTATGAAAATTGCTGAAGACTTTTAGAATGACTGAACCTTGTTCTGTTGGTGAGAAATCATTTGCAGAAAGATCCCTTTTTTTATGAAGCTCATAGAATGTTCAACAGATTGCTAGTGTATTGTGAATTAAAAAGCAATTCATGTTTTCAAGTCTCACTTGAAAGCATGTTTCTACTAGATCTTATGCCCTTCAAGGGAGGTGCCTAGAGACCAGTGAGGGGGGCTCTTGATCCAAGGAATGGGACCTAATCTTCCCTTGGATCGACATATATGTTCCCCATTCCCCAGGTTGTACATGACTCTAACAGGTTTAGAAGTTCCTTGTGAATAAAGTGAGAAAAATCTAGAGTTTTTGATCCTGATGATAACACTTTCACTCTTGAATGTAAACTTTAGTATTTCTTCATTGTTATTGTTGCATTTATGGCTTAGCATGTGAATGCTTTCTTGAAAGAGCAGGTGCTCAGGAATAACATATTCCTAAATTAATAATCATCATCTACAACACTTTTTATTAGCCGAGTTTTTAACTCATTTGTTCTGGGGAGGGTTAGAAACCAGCTAACAGTTTTTTCCACATTCTATGTTTTTCCCCTTAATCTAAATTTTTCTACAAATCCTGTCTTGGTTAGATATTTTTAACCCGTTATTTATATGACTAAGACAGGACTCGCAGCAATGGGTAGATAACTGTGCCACTGCCTGTTCCATGCAGTGACCACTCTACGACGTGCTATGGAGCACACGACCAAATGGCCCACTATGTATATGGTTTCAGATTTTTTATCGCTGAAACAAATTCTGTAAAATTCATTAGATGCCTTATCATCTCTCAGAATGTGTTTTTTCTTTACCTGTACTGCTCTTCTGCCTCAGTATTTGCTACTTATAAACTTTTACACCTTCTCTTTGTTAAATGTCATGGCAGTTCCACATCATTTCCATAAAAGCCATCTGTCTTACTCGGTTGAACCTACTTACCTACCTACTTCCCTCAAGATAGGTGTCTTGATGCTGGTGAGAGGCTCTTGATGTAAGAAATTGGACCTGTGTTCTAATTTCTCAAGTCTGAATGCCTTCCATTCCTCACGTGCTGACCCATATGAGCTCACCATCCCCACATGAATGCAATAATAATAATAATAATAATATGTGGTGAAGGGCTTTTCATCAAGAGAATTTGATCTTTCCTTCCCTTCCGTTCCTTGGCAGTGCTGTATGACTTTTTCGAATTTAACTCTTGGTTATGATTATACTAAAAATATTTCCCTTCTTTGGATCTAGTTGGAAAGCCTCTCGGCTTTTCCTTAGTTTTGGCCTCAGTAAGGATACGGCATTATATATTTTTGCAGAACTATACGTATTGGCAAGGGATGCTGGGAATGGGTTCAATAGCTTTGGGCAAATGAACATGCCAATCACTCCAAGAATTTGATCCTCATTACTGTACACAAGTGTTGAAAATTTGAGGCTGATTGAATGAGGTATTCTTGAGTTAATGAGCAAAATAAAATCGGGAAGAAAGAGGAAGAAAAAATCAGGCAACGTCTTAAAGGTCTTCTTTCGGGTATACCTATTAACCCTTTGAGGGTTTCGGCCGTACTAGTACGGCTTACGACCCAGGGTTTTTGACGTACTAGTACGCCTAAATTCTAGCGCCCTCAAATCTAGTGGGAGAAAGCTGGTAGGCCTCCATATGAAAGAATGGGTCTATGTGGTCAGTGTGCGCAGTATAAAAAAAATCCTGCAGCACACAGTGCATAATGAGGAAAAAAAAAACTTGGACCGTTTTTTTGGAATAAAACAGCGACTTTGCACTGTATTTTCGTATGGTATTTATTGGTGTATTCTAGTTTTCTTGATCTCATTTTATAGAATGGAAGGCATATCACAGAAATTGAGATGATTTTGACTGGTTTTATAATGAAAAGTACCTTGAAATTGAGCTCAAAGTAGCAGACATGCTCGATTTTTACCAAAGTTCAAAAGTAAACAAATCATGCTAAGCGTCCAATACACGTCAACTGGTGAGTCTAATATTCTTTTGCAAGTGCGCCAATATGATTCATACCATTTTTTACACTAATGCAGTAGTCTGCATAACAGTAAATCTTCTATTTTTTGTGAGAATAAAAATTCAAAGTGGAAAGCAAAAGAATGTAAGAGGGGCCTTGAGATGTGACTAATGAACAGAGGAAATGTCATTTTAGTGCCAGGAATGTATTTCTTGTTTGTTCTGGATCCTATTCAGAAATTGGCATTTTTTGAAATTTGTGTGAAATTGGCAAAATTGCTAAATTCTGACCACTGTACTGGATAGCTGAAATTGGTAAATGGGTGGTTTCTTGCACTCGTTCGATAGAAAAAATGGAGTTCTAGCGAAATATTCATGCTTTTTGTCGACTAGTACAGGGGAACAGGCCGAAAATGGGGCTCAAAGTGGGCAAAATTGCCGATGCATAAACATCGCCGAGACTGCTAACTTCGCGAGAGCATAATTCCGTAAGTTTTCCATCAAATTTCATATTTTTGGTGTCATTATGATCGGGAAAAGATTCTCTATCTTTTCATAAGATTTTTTTTTTTAAATTTGGCCGACCCTGAGAACGAGTCTCGGAGAGGGCCTGTCGACCCTCAAAGGGTTAATAACTGGATATATTTTGGTTACTGGGTGATCTGATGAAGGTAATCCCTGCATTCCATAATCTCAGTCCCTTGTGCCTCAATGCACGGGATTAGAAAAGTATAGAATGCATCATAAATTGATTATGCAGTTAATAGTAGAATTGAATAATTGAAGGGAATCAGAAGAGGCATTCATAAGTCATAAAATGGTAACTAATTTCTATGCTTCTTCAGTATTTTTTTTAAAATTAGGACATATACAATGTCAGACAAAAGAAGGAAGTCACCTCCCTTGCTCAGAAAAAAAAGGAAAAAATAATGCCAGAAGATCACCAGGACAGAGATATCAAATAAATGCCACATGCATGAATAAGCACAAAAAAAAATCGCCTTAATCGGGTAACATGAATAACACACGTATGTATATGCAAATAAAACCAGTGGATGTATAAAGACATGAACTAATGTACGATCCGGTAAAAATGGGAAGGAGAGGGTGACGTTAAGAAGGTGGCAGGTTGGGAGGTTACTAGGTGGCTGTAATGAACAAGGGATGGTGGTGCAGGTAGGTGGGTGTTGTCTAGTGCCAGTGGTCAGAAGTAACAGACTAGTGCCATTATAATGGTGCCACACTCGATGAATCCCAGGGAAGACTTTGAAGGGCTACTCCTCATAGATGGGTTTAACTGAAGCAATAGATGAGTGTAGCTTCAGAGTGTAGAAAGGCTGACTTCACCACTCGGTAGCTTTAATAACACTCTCTACGTCAGTTACCAATATCAATGACAACATCTGTGCTACATGTTTCACCAGAAACTGTATGAAGCTGAAAATTAGACACGTGCAACTTCTGGGTATCTTTATTGTAGACATTTCTCCAATCAGTGGCTTTATCAAGGCAAATTCAAACACATATTGGAAGACAGTAGAACTATATACAAAATATGAGGTAATCAGTCCCTCAGTCTTCGAGTTGGTGAAGAGCACTGTAGTCTTGAACAGTCTGAAGCACAGGCAAGGTTAGGTTAGGGAGGTTCGTCAGGAAACAGGACAAGTGTTTCCTGACGTGGGTCTTAGTCAGATGATGACCCGCCATTGGCAAGAAGGCTGGCGTTTATATACGTACTGGCATTAGGTGGCAAGGAACATATAACAGACAAAGACATAGTCACTGATAATCAGGATTCCCCAATGTAAGTACGAATCTGTAACAAATTCTGTGGCAAGTTATTAAAATTACGTTCAGACGACAATACTGTCACCTGGGATAATACACAAATGGAGGTAAGCATTTACACATCCTATAGTGGCTGAAAGGATTAGAAACGCTAACTAATACAATACCTAGGTACGTACGAGGACGTGAGTTTCCAGAGAAATGATGGACGAGGCTTTTCTAACAACATAGAGAAAGTAGAAAGAAAGAGATATTAGCTTGAAAACGGCATTTTATAGCAAAATGACCATAACACTGTTGCTAACAGGTATACCACTTACCAACTCAGCATCATATAGTTATATATCTGCTATAACTGTGTGAAGCTGATGGGTAGAGTGTTATACCCCATTCTATGAATTTTATGAATTCATTAAATAACACTATACACACTCACACTTGTATTAAAATGCACCAAAGTGGTTAGGCCACTCACCTTTATTATCCCACCTACCCTCCCCCCCACCCATTTCCCATATTTACATCCTTACCCATCTTTCTTCTTTCCCCATCTTACCGAAACTGGTCACAATTCGACTAAGAAATGTTCAGAGTTTACTACACCTACATGTTCAAAGTTAAGTACACTCAGTTGTTCAAAGTTAAGTACACTCAGATGTTCAAAGTTAAGTACACTCAGATGTTCAAAGTAAAGTACACTCAGATGTTCAAAGTAAATTACACTCAGATGTTCAAAGTAAAGTATACTCAGATGTTCAAAGTTAAGCACACTCAGATGTTCAAAGTAAAGTACACTCAGATGTTCAAAGTTTAGTACACTCAGATGTTCAAAGTAAAGTACACTCAGATGTTAAAAGTTTAGTACACTCAGATGCTCAAAGTTAAGTACACTCAGATGTTCAAAGTTAAGCACACTCAGATGTTCAAAGTAAAGTACACTCAGATGTTCAAAGTTTAGTACACTCAGATGTTCAAAGTAAAGTACACTCAGATGTTCAAAGTTTAGTACACTCAGATGCTCAAAGTTAAGTACACTCAGATGTTCAAAGTAAAGTACACTCAGATGTTCAAAGCTAAGTACACTCAGATGTTCAAAGTTAAGTACACTCAGATGTTCAAAGTAAAGTACACTCAGATGTTCAAAGTAAAGTACACTCAGATGTTCAAAGTTTAATACATTCAGATGTTCAAAGTTAAGTACACTCAGATGTTCAAAGAAAAATACACTAAGATGTTCAAAGTACACTCAGATGTTCAGAGTTAAGTACACTCAGATGTTCAAAGTATATCCAAGAACACAGTAACACTATCACTACAAGCAGCACAGTAACACTATCACTACAAGCAACACAGTAACACTATCACTACAAGCAACACAGTAACACTATCACTACAAGCAACACAGTAACACTATCACTACAAGCAACACAGTAACACTATCACTACAAGCAACACAGTAACACTATCACTACAAGCAACACAGTAACACTATCACTACAAGCAACACAGTAACACTATCACTACAAGCAACACAGTAACACTATCACTACAAGCAACACAGTAACACTATCACTACAAGCAACACAGTAACACTATCACTACAAGCAGCACAGTAACACTATCACTACAAGCAGCACAGTAACACTATCACTACAAGCAGCACAGTAACACTATCACTACAAGCAACACAGTAACACTATCACTACAAGCAACACAGTAACACTATCACTACAAGCAACACAGTAACACTATCACTACAAGCAAGACAGTAACACTATCACTACAAGCAGCACAGTAACACTATCACTACAGGCAACACAGTAACACTATCACTACAAGCAACACAGTAACACTATCACTACAAGCAACACAGCACTATCACTACAAGCAACACAGTAACACTATCACTACAAGCAACACAGCACTATCACTACAAGCAACACAGTAACACTATCACTACAAGCAACACAGTAACACTATCACTACAAGCAACACAGCACTATCACTACAAGCAACACAGTAACACTATCACTACAAGCAACACAGCGCTATCACTACAAGCAACACAGTAACACTATCACTACAAGCAACACAGTAACACTATCACTACAAGCAACACAGCGCTATCACTACAAGCAACACAGTAACACTATCACTACAAGCAACACAGCGCTATCACTACAAGCAACACAGTAACACTATCACTACAAGCAACACAGCGCTATCACTACAAGCAACACAGTAACACTATCACTACAAGCAACACAGCGCTATCACTACAAGCAACACAGTAACACTATCACTACAAGCAACACAGTAACACTAATACTACAGGCAACACAGCACTATCACTACAAGCAACACAGTAACACTAATACTACAAGCAACACAGTAACACTATCACTACAAGCAACACAGTAACACTATCACTACAAGCAACACAGCACTATGACTACAAGCAACACAGCACTATCACTACAAGCAACACAGTAACACTATCACTACAAGCAACACAGCACTATCACTACAAGCAACACAGTAACACTATCACTACAAGCAACACAGCGCTATCACTACAAGCAACACAGTAACACTATCACTACAAGCAACACAGTAACACTATCACTACAAGCAACACAGCGCTATCACTACAAGCAACAAGCAACACAGCGCTATCACTACAAGCAACACAGTAACACTATCACTACAAGCAACACAGCACTATCACTACAAGCAACACAGTAACACTATCACTACAAGCAACACAGCACTATCACTACAAGCAACACAGTAACACTATCACTACAAGCAACACAGCGCTATCACTACAAGCAACACAGCGCTATCACTACAAGCAACACAGTAACACTATCACTACAAGCAACACAGCACTATCACTAGAAGCAACACAGTAACACTAATACTACAGACAACACAGTAACACTATCACTACAAGCAACACAGTAACACTATCACTACAAGCAACACAGTAACACTATCACTACAAGCAACACAGTAACACTATCACTACAAGCAACACAGTAACACTATCACTACAAGCAACACAGTAACACTATCACTACAAGCAACACAGTAACACTATCACTACAAGCAACACAGTAACACTATCACTACAAGCAACACAGCGCTATCACTACAAGCAACACAGCGCTATCACTACAAGCAACACAGTAACACTATCACTACAAGCAACACAGCACTATCACTAGAAGCAACACAGTAACACTAATACTACAGACAACACAGTAACACTATCACTACAAGCAACACAGTAACACTATTACTACAAGCAACACAGTAACACTATCACTACAAGCAACACAGTAACACTATCACTACAAGCAACACAGTACTATCACAACAAGCAACACAGTAACACTATCACTACAGGCAACACAGTAACACTATCACTACAAGCAACACAGTACTATCACTACAAGCAACACAGTACTATCACTACAAGCAACACAGTACTATCACTACAAGCAACACAGTACTATCACTACAAGCAACACAGTACTATCACTACAAGCAACACAGCACTATCACTACAAGCAACACAGTAACACTAATACTATAGGCAACACAGTAACACTATCACTACAAGCAACACAGTAACACTATCACTACAAGCAACACAGTAACACTATCACTACAAGCAACACAGTACTATCACTACAGACAACACAGTAACACTATCACTACAAGCAACACAGGACTATCACTACAAGCAACACAGCACTATCACTACAAGCAACACAGTAACACTATCAGCTATCACTACAAGCAACACAGTACTATCACTACAAGCAACACAGCACTATCACTACAGACAACACAGTAACACTATCACTACAAGCAACACAGCACTATCACTACAGACAACACAGTAACACTATCACTACAAGCAACACAGCGCTATCACTACAAGCAACACAGTAACACTATCACTACAAGCAACACAGTAACACTATCACTACAAGCAACACAGTAACACTATCACTACAAGCAACACAGTACTATCACTACAGACAACACAGTAACACTATCACTACAAGCAACACAGTACTATCACTACAAGCAACACAGCACTATCACTACAGACAACACAGTAACACTATCACTACAAGCAACACAGCACTATCACTACAAGCAACACAGTACTATCACTACAGACAACACAGTAACACTATCACTACAAGCAACACAGTACTATCACTACAGACAACACAGTAACACTATCACTACAAGCAACACAGTACTATCACTACAACCAACACAGTAACACTATCACTACAAGCAACACAGTACAAGCAACACAGCTCTATCACTACAACCACCACAGTAACACTATCACTACAAGCAACACAGTAACACTATCACTACAAGCAACACAGTAACACTATCACTACAAGCAACACAGTACTATCACTACAGACAACACAGTAACACTATCACTACAAGCAACACAGTACTATCACTACAGACAACACAGTAACACTATCACTACAGACAACACAGTAACACTATCACTACAAGCAACACAGTAACACTATCACTACAAGCAACACAGTACTATCACTACAAGCAACACAGACAACACAGTAACACTATCACTACAAGCAACACAGTACTATCACTACAGACTACACAGTAACACTATCACTACAAGCAACACAGTACTATCACTACAGACAACACAGTAACACTATCACTACAAGCAACACAGTACTATCACTACAGACAACACAGTAACACTATCACTACAAGCAACACAGTACTATCACTACAGACAACACAGTAACACTATCACTACAAGCAACACAGTAACACTATCACTACAAGCAACACAGTAACACTATCACTACAGACAACACAGTATCACTATCACTACAAGCAACACAGCACTATCACTACAAGCAACACAGTAACACTATCACTACAAGCAACACAGTACTATCACTACAGACAACACAGTAACACTATCACTACAAGCAACACAGTACTATCACTACAGACAACACAGTAACACTATCACTACAAGCAACACAGTACTATCACTACAAGCAACACAGCACTATCACTACAGACAACACAGTAACACTAATACTACAGACAACACAGTAACACTATCACTACAAGCAACACAGTAACACTATCACTACAAGCAACACAGTAACACTATCACTACAAGCAACACAGTACTATCACTACAGACAACACAGTAACACTATCACTACAAGCAACACAGTACTATCACTACAGACAACACAGTAACACTATCACTACAAGCAACACAGCACTATCACTACAGACAACACAGTAACACTATCACTACAAGCAACACAGCACTATCACTACAAGCAACACAGTACTATCACTACAGACAACACAGTAACACTATCACTACAAGCAACACAGTACTATCACTACAGACAACACAGTAGCACTATCACTACAAGCAACACAGTACTATCACTACAGACAACACAGTAACAGTAATACTACAGACAACACAGTAACACTATCACTACAAGCAACACAGTACTATCACTACAAGCAACACAGCACTATCACTACAGACAACACAGTAACACTAATACTACAGACAACACAGTAACACTATCACTACAAGCAACACAGCACTATCACTACAAGCAACACAGTAACACTATCACTACAAGCAACACAGCGCTATCACTACAAGCAACACAGTAACACTATCACTACAAGCAACACAGCACTATCACTACAAGCAACACAGTAACACTAATACTACAGACAACACAGTAACACTATCACTACAAGCAACACAGTAACACTATCACTACAAGCAACACAGTACTGTCACTACAGACAACACAGTAACACTAATACGACAGACAACACAGTAACACTATCACTACAAGCAACACAGCGCTATCACTACAAGCAACACAGCGCTATCACTACAAGCAACACAGCGCTATCACTACAAGCAACACAGTAACACTATCACTACAAGCAACACAGCACTATCACTACAAGCAACACAGTAACACTAAAACTACAGACAACACAGTAACACTATCACTACAAGCAACACAGTAACACTATCACTACAAGCAACACAGTAACACTATCACTACAAGCAACACAGTTCTATCACTACAAGCAACACAGTAACACTATCACTACAAGCAACACAGTAACACTATCACTACAGGCAACAGAGTAACACTATCACTACAAGCAACACAGTACTATCACTACAAGCAACACAGTACTATCACTACAAGCAACACAGTACTATCACTACAAGCAACACAGTACTATCACTACAAGCAACACAGTACTATCACTACAAGCAACACAGTAACACTATAACTACAAGCAACACAGCACTATCACTACAAGCAACACAGTACTATCACTACAAGCAACACAGTAACACTATCACTACAAGCAACACAGTAACACTATCACTATAAGCAACACAGTAACACTATCACTACAAGCAACACAGTAACACTATCACTACAAGCAACACAGTAACACTATCACTACAAGCAACACAGTAACACTATCACTACAAGCAACACAGCGCTATCACTACAAGCAACACAGTAACACTATCACTACAAGCAACACAGTACTATCACTACAGACAACACAGTAACACTAATACTACAGACAACACAGTAACACTATCACTACAAGCAACACAGCACTATCACTACAAGCAACACAGTACTATCACTACAAGCAACACAGCACTATCACTACTAGCAACACAGTACTATCACTACAAGCAACACAGTACTATCACTACAGACAACACAGTAACACTATCACTACTAGCAACACAGTACTATCACTACAAGCAACACAGCACTATCACTACAAGCAACACAGCACTAGCACTACAAGCAACACAGCACTATCACTACAAGCAACACAGTACTATCACTACAAGCAACACAGCACTATCACTACAAGCAACACAGCACTATCACTACAAGCAACACAGTACTATCACTACAAGCAACACAACACTATCACTACAAGCAACACAGTAACACTAATACTACAGACAACACAGTAACACTATCACTACAAGCAACACAGTACTATCACTACAAGCAACACAGTAACACTAATACTACAGACAACACAGTAACACTATCACTACAAGCAACACAGTACTATCACTACAAGCAACACAGCACTATCACTACAAGCAACACAGTACTATCACTACAAGCAACACAGTACTATCACTACAAGCAACACAGTACTATCACTACAAGCAACACAGCACTATCACTACAAGCAACACAGTAACACTATCACTACAAGCAACACAGTACTATCACTACAGACAACACAGTAACACTATCACTACAAGCAACACAGTACTATCACTACAAGCAACACAGTAACACTATCACTACAAGCAGCACAGTAACACTATCACTACAAGCAACACAGTACTATCACTACAAGCAACACAGTAACACTATCACTACAAGCAACACAGCACTATCACTACAAGCAACACAGTACTATCACTACAAGCAACACAGTAACACTATCACTACAAGCAACACAGTAACACTATCACTATAAGCAACACAGTAACACTATCACTACAAGCAACACAGTAACACTATCACTACAAGCAACACAGTAACACTATCACTACAAGCAACACAGTAACACTATCACTACAAGCAACACAGCGCTATCACTACAAGCAACACAGTAACACTATCACTACAAGCAACACAGTACTATCACTACAGACAACACAGTAACACTAATACTACAGACAACACAGTAACACTATCACTACAAGCAACACAGCACTATCACTACAAGCAACACAGTACTATCACTACAAGCAACACAGCACTATCACTACTAGCAACACAGTACTACTCAGTACTACAAGCAACACAGTAACACTATCACTACAGAGCAACACAGTAACACTATCACTACTACAAGCAACACAGTACTATCACTACAAGCAACACAGCACTATCACTACAAGCAACACAGCACTAGCACTACAAGCAACACAGCACTATCACTACAAGCAACACAGTACTATCACTACAAGCAACACAGCACTATCACTACAAGCAACACAGCACTATCACTACAAGCAACACAGTACTATCACTACAAGCAACACAACACTATCACTACAAGCAACACAGTAACACTAATACTACAGACAACACAGTAACACTATCACTACAAGCAACACAGTACTATCACTACAAGCAACACAGTAACACTAATACTACAGACAACACAGTAACACTATCACTACAAGCAACACAGTACTATCACTACAAGCAACACAGCACTATCACTACAAGCAACACAGCACTATCACTACAAGCAACACAGTACTATCACTACAAGCAACACAGCACTATCACTACAAGCAACACAGTAACACTATCACTACAAGCAACACAGCGCTATCACTACAAGCAACACAGTAACACTATCACTACAAGCAACACAGTACTATCACTACAAGCAACACAGTAACACTATCACTACAAGCAGCACAGTAACACTATCACTACAAGCAACACAGTAACACTAATACTACAGACAACACAGTAACACTATCACTACAAGCAACACAGTACTATCACTACAAGCAACACAGTAACACGATCACTACAAGCAACACAGTAACACTATCACTACAAGCAACAAAGTAACACTGTCACTACAAGCAACACAGTACTTTCACTACAAGCAACACAGTAACACTATCACTACAAGCAACACAGTAGCACTATCACTACAAGCAACAAAGTAACACTATCACTACAAGCAACAAAGTAACACTATCACTACAAGCAACACAGTAACACTATCACTACAAGCAACACAGTAACACTATCACCACAGGCAGCACAGTAACCCTATCACTGCCAGCAACACAGTAGCACTATCACTACAGGCAACACAGCAACACTATCACCACAAGCAACACAGTAACACTATCACTACAGGCAACACAGTAACACTCACTACAAGCATCACAGTAGCACTATCACTACAGACAACACAGTAACACTATCACTACAAGCAACACAGCGCTATCACTACAAGCAACACAGTAACACTATCACTACAAGCAACACAGTAACACTATCACTACAAGCAACACAGTAACACTATCACTACAAGCAACACAGTAACACTATCACTACAAGCAACACAGTACTATCACTACAGACAACACAGTAACACTATCACTACAAGCAACACAGTACTATCACTACAAGCAACACAGCACTATCACTACAGACAACACAGTAACACTATCACTACAAGCAACACAGCACTATCACTACAAGCAACACAGTACTATCACTACAGACAACACAGTAACACTATCACTACAAGCAACACAGTACTATCACTACAGACAACACAGTAACACTATCACTACAAGCAACACAGTACTATCACTACAGACAACACAGTAACACTAATACTACAGACAACACAGTAACACTATCACTACAAGCAACACAGTAACACTATCACTACAAGCAACACAGTAACACTATCACTACAAGCAACACAGTACTATCACTACAGACAACACAGTAACACTATCACTACAAGCAACACAGTACTATCACTACAGACAACACAGTAACACTATCACTACAAGCAACACAGCACTATCACTACAAGCAACACAGTACTATCACTACAAGCAACACAGTACTATCACTACAGACAACACAGTAACACTAATACTACAGACAACACAGTAACACTATCACTACAAGCAACACAGTAACACTATCACTACAAGCAACACAGTAACACTATCACTACAAGCAACACAGTACTATCACTACAGACAACACAGTAACACTATCACTACAAGCAACACAGTACTATCACTACAGACAACACAGTAACACTATCACTACAAGCAACACAGCACTATCACTACAGACAACACAGTAACACTATCACTACAAGCAACACAGCACTATCACTACAAGCAACACAGTACTATCACTACAGACAACACAGTAACACTATCACTACAAGCAACACAGTACTATCACTACAGACAACACAGTAACACTATCACTACAAGCAACACAGTACTATCACTACAGACAACACAGTAACACTAATACTACAGACAACACAGTAACACTATCACTACAAGCAACACAGTACTATCACTACAAGCAACACAGCACTATCACTATAGACAACACAGTAACACTAATACTACAGACAACACAGTAACACTATCACTACAAGCAACACAGCACTATCACTACAAGCAACACAGTAACACTATCACTACAAGCAACACAGCGCTATCACTACAAGCAACACAGTAACACTATCACTACAAGCAACACAGCACTATCACTACAAGCAACACAGTAACACTAATACTACAGACAACACAGTAACACTATCACTACAAGCAACACAGTAACACTATCACTACAAGCAACACAGTACTGTCACTACAGACAACACAGTAACACTAATACGACAGACAACACAGTAACACTATCACTACAAGCAACACAGCGCTATCACTACAAGCAACACAGCGCTATCACTACAAGCAACACAGCGCTATCACTACAAGCAACACAGTAACACTATCACTACAAGCAACACAGCACTATCACTACAAGCAACACAGTAACACTAAAACTACAGACAACACAGTAACACTATCACTACAAGCAACACAGTAACACTATCACTACAAGCAACACAGTAACACTATCACTACAAGCAACACAGTAACACTATCACTACAAGCAACACAGTTCTATCACTACAAGCAACACAGTAACACTATCACTACAGGCAACACAGTAACACTATCACTACAAGCAACACAGTACTATCACTACAAGCAACACAGTACTATCACTACAAGCAACACAGTACTATCACTACAAGCAACACAGTACTATCACTACAAGCAACACAGTACTATCACTACAAGCAACACAGTAACACTATCACTACAAGCAACACAGCACTATCACTACAAGCAACACAGTACTATCACTACAAGCAACACAGTAACACTATCACTACAAGCAACACAGTAACACTATCACTATAAGCAACATAGTAACACTATCACTACAAGCAACACAGTAACACTATCACTACAAGCAACACAGTAACACTATCACTACAAGCAACACAGTAACACTATCACTACAAGCAACACAGCGCTATCACTACAAGCAACACAGTAACACTATCACTACAAGCAACACAGTACTATCACTACAGACAACACAGTAACACTAATACTACAGACAACACAGTAACACTATCACTACAAGCAACACAGCACTATCACTACAAGCAACACAGTACTATCATTTCAAGCAACACAGCACTATCACTACTAGCAACACAGTACTATCACTACAAGCAACACAGTACTATCACTACAGACAACACAGTAACACTATCACTACTAGCAACACAGTACTATCACTACAAGCAACACAGCACTATCACTACAAGCAACACAGCACTAGCACTACAAGCAACACAGCACTATCACTACAAGCAACACAGTACTATCACTACAAGCAACACAGCACTATCACTACAAGCAACACAGCACTATCACTACAAGCAACACAGTACTATCACTACAAGCAACACAACACTATCACTACAAGCAACACAGTAACACTAATACTACAGACAACACAGTAACACTATCACTACAAGCAACACAGTACTATCACTACAAGCAACACAGTAACACTAATACTACAGACAACACAGTAACACTATCACTACAAGCAACACAGTACTATCACTACAAGCAACACAGCACTATCACTACAAGCAACACAGCACTATCACTACAAGCAACACAGTACTATCACTACAAGCAACACAGCACTATCACTACAAGCAACACAGTAACACTATCACTACAAGCAACACAGCGCTATCACTACAAGCAACACAGTAACACTATCACTACAAGCAACACAGTACTATCACTACAAGCAACACAGTAACACTATCACTACAAGCAGCACAGTAACACTATCACTACAAGCAACACAGTACTATCACTACAAGCAACACAGTAACACTATCACTACAAGCAACACAGCACTATCACTACAAGCAACACAGTACTATCACTACAAGCAACACAGTAACACTATCACTACAAGCAACACAGTAACACTATCACTATAAGCAACACAGTAACACTATCACTACAAGCAACACAGTAACACTATCACTACAAGCAACACAGTAACACTATCACTACAAGCAACACAGTAACACTATCACTACAAGCAACACAGCGCTATCACTACAAGCAACACAGTAACACTATCACTACAAGCAACACAGTACTATCACTACAGACAACACAGTAACACTAATACTACAGACAACACAGTAACACTATCACTACAAGCAACACAGCACTATCACTACAAGCAACACAGTACTATCACTACAAGCAACACAGCACTATCACTACTAGCAACACAGTACTATCACTACAAGCAACACAGTACTATCACTACAGACAAGACAGTAACACTATCACTACTAGCAACACAGTACTATCACTACAAGCAACACAGCACTATCACTACAAGCAACACAGCACTAGCACTACAAGCAACACAGCACTATCACTACAAGCAACACAGTACTATCACTACAAGCAACACAGCACTATCACTACAAGCAACACAGCACTATCACTACAAGCAACACAGTACTATCACTACAAGCAACACAACACTATCACTACAAGCAACACAGTAACACTAATACTACAGACAACACAGTAACACTATCACTACAAGCAACACAGTACTATCACTACAAGCAACACAGTAACACTAATACTACAGACAACACAGTAACACTATCACTACAAGCAACACAGTACTATCACTACAAGCAACACAGCACTATCACTACAAGCAACACAGCACTATCACTACAAGCAACACAGTACTATCACTACAAGCAACACAGCACTATCACTACAAGCAACACAGTAACACTATCACTACAAGCAACACAGCGCTATCACTACAAGCAACACAGTAACACTATCACTACAAGCAACACAGTACTATCACTACAAGCAACACAGTAGCACTATCACTACAAGCAGCACAGTAACACTATCACTACAAGCAACACAGTAACACTAATACTACAGACAACACATTAACACTATCACTACAAGCAACACAGTACTATCACTACAAGCAACACAGTAACACGATCACTACAAGCAACACAGTAACACTATCACTACAAGCAACAAAGTAACACTGTCACTACAAGCAACACAGTACTTTCACTACAAGCAACACAGTAACACTATCACTACAAGCAACACAGTAGCACTATCACTAAAAGCAACAAAGTAACACTATCACTACAAGCAACAAAGTAACACTATCACTACAAGCAACACAGTAACACTATCACTACAAGCAACACAGTAACACTATCACCACAGGCAGCACAGTAACCCTATCACTGCCAGCAACACAGTAGCACTATCACTACAGGCAACACAGCAACACTATCACCACAAGCAACACAGTAACACTATCACTACAGGCAACACAGTAACACTCACTACAAGCAACACAGTAGCACTATCACTGCAGGCAACACAGTAACACTATCACTACAAGCAACACAGTAACAGTATCACTACAAGCAACACATTAACACTATCACTACAAGCAACTCAGTATCACTATCAATACAGGCAATACAGTAACACTATCACTACAAACAACACAGTAACACGATCACTACAAGCAACACAGCAACACTATCACTACAAGCAACACAGCAACACTATCACTACAAGCAACACAGTAACACTATCACTACAGGCAACACAGTAACACTATCACTACAAGCAACACAGTAACACTATCACCACAGGCATCACAGTAACACTGTCACTACAAGCAACACAGTAACCCTATCACTGCAAGCAACACAGCACTATCACTACAGGCAACACAATAACACTATCACTACAAGCAACACAGTAACACTATCACTACAGGCAACTCGGTAACACTATCACTACAGGCAACACAGTAGCACTATCACTGCAGGCAACACAGTAACACTCTCACTACAAGAAACACAGTAACACTATCACTGCAAGCAACACAGTAACAGTGTCACTACAGGCAACACAGTAACACTATTACTACAAGCAACACAGTAACACTATCACTACAGGCAACACAGTAACACTATTACTACAAGCAACACAGTAACACTATCACTACAAGCAACACAGTAACACTATCACTACAGGCAACACAGTAAGACTATCACTACAAGCAACACAGTAACACTATCACTACAGGCAACCCAGTAACACTATCACTACAAGCAACACAACACCATCACTACAGGCAACACAGTAACACTATCACTACAGGCAACACAGTAACTCTATCACTTCAAGCAACACAGTAGCACTATCACTACATGCAACAGTAACACTATCACTACAAGCAACACAGTAACACTATCACTACAGGCAACGCAGTAACACTATCACTACAAGCAACACAGTAACACTATCACTACAGGCAACACAGTAACACTATCACTACAAGCAACACAGTAACACTATCACTACAGGTAACACAGTAACACTATCACTACAAGCAACACAGTAACATTATCACTACAGAGAGCACAGTAACACTATCACTGCAGGAAACACAGTAACACTATCACTACAAGCAACACAGTAACATTATCACTACAGAGAGCACAGTAACACTATCACTGCAGGAAACACAGTAACACTGTCACTACAAGCCACGCAGTAACACTATCACTACAAGTAACACTATCACTACAAGCAACATAGTAACACTATCACTACAAGCAGCACAGTAACACTATCACTGCAGGCAACTCAGTAACACTGTCACTGCAGGCAACACAGTAACACTATCACTACAGGCAACACGGTAAGCCATACCACTACAGGGAACACAGTAACACTATCACTATAAGCAACACAGTAACACTGTCACTACAGGCAACACAGTAACACTATCACTACAGGCAACACAGTAACACTATCACTACAAGCAACACAGTAACATTATCACTACAGAGAGCACAGTAACACTATCACTGCAGGCAACACAGTAACACTGTCACTACAAGCAACGCAGTAACACTATCACTACAAGCAGCACAGTAACACTCACTGCAGGCAACACAGTAACACTATCACTATAAGCAACACAGTAACACTATCACTACAAGCAACACAGTAACATTATCACTACAGAGAGCACAGTAACACTATCACTGCAGGCAACACAGTAACACTGTCACTACAGGCAACACAGTAACACTATCACTACAGGCAACACAGTAACACTATCACTACAAGCAACACAGTAACATTATCACTACAGAGAGCACAGTAACACTATCACTGCAGGCAACACAGTAACACTGTCACTACAAGCAACGCAGTAACACTATCACTACAAGCAGCACAGTAACACTCACTGCAGGCAACACAGTACCACTATCACTGCTTGGAACATGGAGTCACACTTTCACTACAGGCAACACTGTAGTGCATGGGGATGTCAGACAGGAGTGATCATCGTTACTACTATTACTAATTTTTTATTTCTTCAAGTACATGATACAACTTATACAGACCATAGCTGTCGTCAGTGACATACTACTGTATAGGAAACGCCTTGTTATGTAGAGTATTTCGGGCAAATTAGGTTAATTTTGTTCCCAGGATGCGACCCACACCAGTCGACTAACACCCAGGTACATATTTACTGCTAGGTGAGCAGGGACAGCAGGTATCTTTAAGGAAACATGCCCGAATTTTTTCAATCCCTACCGGGGATCGAACCACGGACCTCAATGTGTGAGCTGAGTGCACTACCAACAGAGCTACAGGTGCATGGTGCATACATCAGGCAGCAGTGTGCACTAATAAGGTGGATGAGGATGGCATACAGCAGTGTGGACCACTACATTGCGCTGGGATATCAAGCAAAAGTGTTCTGAGTCGCTGTTCATATGGACGACAGGAAACAGTGCATCACCAGGGTGCAAGTGATACAGGGGTATCAGGTATTAGGCATCAGGGAAGTTGAACAGCAGGTACCAGTGTGCACCATTGCTGTACGTACTTGGAAATTTCAGGCAGCAGTCTGCGCTGTATGACCCTTGTAGGTTTAGCATTTCTTTTTGATTATAATAATTCAGGCAGCAGTGCACACATTATGTTGAAGAATTAAGACACTTGTGCAACATATGGGAATCTTTACTCAAACTTTTCGCCACACAGTGACTTCATCAGTCTTATACAAAGCAAGAAGGTATAAGGTATAAGACTTGATAAAAACTGAGTCATGTTGGGACTTGAGTAGCTCACTCATTTCCTTGCTGTCAACTGTGTAGGACCCATCTTGTTTAAGTAAGTAAGTAAGTTTATTCAGGTATACACAAATACAGTTACACAGAATTATCATACATAGCAGCATATATGTAGAGAACCTGGGATAACCCAAAAAAGTCAGAGAGTGACTTATTTCCATTGGGGTCTTTTTACCTTATTATAATATAAAGGTTATAATATATTTTCTTATTATTCTATAATGAAGATAACATCTTATTATCATACTAAAAAGACTATCTACTACACGAGCGTCATTAAGACTATCTATAATACGAGGGTCATTACTAGGAATAAGGTAAAATTTACACGTATGTTAGCTAAAAAATAGAAAATCATTCCCCTCCCTTTCTGTTTATCTGGAGTTTACCTGAAGAGAGTTCCGGGGGTCAACGCCCCCGCGGCCAGGTCTGTGACCAGGCCTCCTGGTGGATCAGAGCCTGATCAACCAGGCTGTTACTGCTGGCTGCACGCAAACCAACGTACGAGCCACAGCCCGGCTGGTCAGGAACTGACTTTAGGTGCTTGTCCAGTGCCAGCTTGAAGACTGCCAGGGGTCTGTTGGTAATCCCCCTTATGTATGCTGGGAGGCAGTTGAACAGTCTCGGGCCCCTGACACTTATTGTATGGTCTCTTAACGTGCTAGTGACACCCCTGCTTTTTATTGGGGGGATGTTGCATCGTCTGCCAAGTCTTTTGCTTTCGTTGTGAGTGATTTTCGTGTGCAAGTTCGGTACTAGTCCCTCTAGGATTTTCCAGGTGTATATAATCATGTATCTCTCCCTACATTCATCAGACACCTTTTGGCACTCTTCTTGAACTGGTTCATGCTATGACTGGCTTTGACATATGCAGGCAGTCTGTTCCATTCCTTTATTGCTGTACAATAAAAGGTGTTTGAAGCCTGGCCAATGACTGTGGGTACTACAAAGTTGTAGTACCCACAGTACTCTCTCCCCCTAGTACTGTGATTGCTTTGATTCCCAACCTTGACAAAGTTGACAGCAAGATATTCTGGACACTGTTTGTGAGCAATTTTATAAACATGATTTAGCTTCAGTTGTTTTACTCTGTCTTCAACATTCAGCATATCCAACTGCTGTAATTCATCCTGGCCTACATGTTCTCTTTGTCCCAGCCCCAGGATGAATCTTACGATTTTGTTCTGGGTGATTTGCAGTCTATCTTTCAGTTTTTTTTGTCAAGGTAGAGTACCATGAAGAGCAAGCGCAATCCATATGGCATTGTATAAGGGCTAGACATAGGGTCCTGCGAGCCTCAGTAGGTAGACACTGTGTTTGTCTATAGAGGAACTTCAGTCTGACATTCGTTAGGTAAGACACATATGCAACAGTTAGGTATCTTTATTATGAAACGTTTCGTAGGCGAAACGTTTCATAATAAAGATACCTAACTGTTGCATATGTGTCTTACCTAACAACCTGTCGGTATTTTATACCATTTTAATGTTCAGTCTGACATTCGCTTTCTTTACTACACTGTTCCCTATCAATTCTCCTGACATGCATGGGTCAAAGGGGATTCCCAGATATTTTACTGATGAAACCAAAGTGATGGGCTCCCCATTACACTGGACATTAAAATTAAGTAGGGGCCCAATACTGGATGTTGTTCTCGACTTTGATTTGGCATAAGAAAAGAAATACTTTGGGTTTCTTTCGATTTCATTTATGGCTTTTAGTTCTTCCCGCGATTCCTGACTCCTGTAAGATTCCTTTAGCTTAAGTTCGATGTTTGCTATTTCTCTGACCAGTGTCTCCCTACGCATTTCAGATATATTGGCTTCTTTTAGCCGCTTTGTTATACTTTTCCGTCGCCTGTAAAGGGAGCGCCTGTCTCTTTCTATTTTACATCTACTCCTCCTTTTTCTTAAAGGAATAAGCCTTGAGCATACATCGAATGCCACAGAGTTAATCTGTTTTAGGCATAAGTTGGGGTCTGTGTTGCTTAGGCTATCTTCCCAGCTTATATCATTTAGGACTTGGTTTACTTGGTCCCACTTTATGTTCTTATTATTGAAGTTGAATTTGGTGAAGGCTCCCTCGTGACTGATCACATTTTGTCGGTCTGGGGCTCCGCGCATACATGCCTGAACCTCGATTATGTTGTGATCTGAGTATATTGTTTTTGATATGGTGACATTTCGTGTCAGATCATCATTGTTAGTGAAGATAGGGTCCAGTGTATTTTCCAATCTAGTAGACTCTATTATTTGCTGGTTTAAGGTGAATTTTGTGCAGAGGTTTAAAAGCTCGTGTGCGTGAGTTCTCATCTGAGCTGCCTCCTGGTGTTGTCACTGCAACAACATTATTTGCTATATTCCTCCATTTTAGGTGCCTTAAGCTGAAATTCCCCATGAGCAAGATGTTGGGGGCAGGAGCTGGAAGACTTTCCAGACAGTGGTCAATTTTCAACAGCTGACCTGGACAGCAGTGTAATAAGACAGAATGCATACATATCTTTAAGACCAGGTACGATGGGGATCACGAAGCCAGGGTAGAGAGAAATTCCAGTAGTGGCCAATGGATAGGCAGGGCCAGGAGCTGAGACTCAGTGCCCTGGAACCACATGTTGGTGAGCAGACACACACACACACGCACACAGATGCAGTGGAGGCAATTAAATCGGATCAGGTGATACAAAGGGAAAAGAGGTGGAAGGATGAAAGGGAGAAGTCAGACTTTGTTCATGAACTCCAGGAAGTCAAAGGGAAAACTTGCAAAGCAAGATGACAGGGGAAGAAAAAAGTGATTGAAAGTATATTGTGAAAGCAATAGGAGAGGATGACATGACCCATTTGTTAAATTTTCTGAGAATAGGGGGGTTCACAAGGAAAAGAAACCAGCCGGTCAAAGTAATTTTCAAGTCAGAAACGAAGCAAAACGGGATCCTGCAGGAGAAAGCAAGACTAAGGGACACATTGACATACTGATGGATGTACCTCGACTGTGACAGAACATGAGAAGAAAGAAACTGAAAGAAAAGGTACAAAGATGCAAGGAGAAAAGGGAGGCAAGAACAGAAATGGGAGGGAGAACCCAGACTCAGGAGAGAGAACAAATAAAACCCCCCTCAGAACCACCTACAGAAGGCCCTCAACCCCAACAACCCCACTGCAACCAAGCAAACTAACCCAAAACCCACACACCATACCCACAGCTCCCACCCCCCCAACCACAAGCTCCATCGTCACAGCCACTCCCCACAGTATCTTTCCAAGTCTCCTGCTTCCCCAACCCCAACGTACTCCCCAAACCACAGTATTAAAAAGAAGTTGAAAGTTTGGTACACAGATGTGGACAGAATAACAAATGTGAGAAGTGGCATAAAAAATCAAGGAGAAACAAAACTTACAGGAATGATCACAGATGTGATCTTTCCATCTGGATATCATCTCCTAGAGAAAGATAGAGGGAGCAAAGGGGAAGGAGTTGTATTGCTCATCAAAAACCGGTGGGGATATGAGGAAATGGAAGGAATGGACAAAGTGGGCGAAAGGGACTACATAGTAGGAGCAATTCAGTCTGGGGGCTCTAAGGTTGTAATTGCAGTAATGTACAACCCACCACAGAACAACAGGAGGCCAAGAGATTATGAAGAGAGCATCGGAGCAATGGTGGATACACTAGCTGAGGTGGCCAGAAGGGGTCACATGGGTAGGGCAAAGTTACTAGTTATGGGTGATTTCAACCCCCAGGAAACTGGGAAAACATGGAACCACATGGGGGACCCAAAACATGGAGAGCAAAGATGATGGAGGTGGTACTGGAAAACCTCGTGCATCAATATTTTAGGGACACTACCAGAGAGAAAGGAAAGGATGAACCAGCAAGACCGGACCTCATATTCTCCTTGAGTAGTTCAGACATCGAAGACATCACATATGAGAGGCCCCTTGGAGCTAGTGATCACGTGGTTCCAAGCTTTAATGTATAGTAGAGCTACAAGTAAAGAGAGAAGCTGGAGTAGGATGGGAGAAGCCAAACTACAAAAGGGAGGACTACACAGGCATAAGGAATTTCCTGCAGGAGATTCAGTGGGAAAGAGAATTAGTGGGAAAATCAGTAAACGAAATGATGGACTATGTGACAACAAAATGCAAGGAGGCAGAGGAAAGGTTCGTTTCCAAGGGCAACAGAAATAATGGGAAGACCAGAACAAGCCCTTGGTTCACCCAAAGGTGTAGAGTGGCAAAACTTAAGTGTGCTAGAGAATGGAAAAAGTACAGATGACAAAGGACCCAGGGAAATAAAAAGATTAGTTAAAGAGCCAGAAACGAATATGCACAGATAAGGAGGGAGGCCCAGTGCATTTACGAAAACGACATAGCACTAAAAGCCAAGTCTGACCCGAAGCTATTGTGTAGCCACATCATGAGGAACACAACTGTCAAGGACTAGGTAATCAGGCTGAGGCAGGAAGGAGGGGAGTTCACAAGGCAGAATAGTGAGGTACACTAACAAGTGCTGGATGAAATACACACAACCTGAGGAGGTGAAGACGCTGCAAAATAAACTAGATACCTCAAAGGGGGTGGGACCAGACATCTCTCCGTGGGTCCATAGAGAGGGAGCAGAGATGCTGTGTGTGTCACTAGCAACAACCTTCACCACATCCATTGAAACTGGGCAACTACCTGAGGTGTGGAAGACGGCAAATGTAGTCCCAGTTTTATATACAATAACCAACACTTTTTTAGGGAAGGGAAATCCTGTTTCACAAACCTACTGGAGTTTTATGACAAGGTAATGGAAGTAAGACGAGAGAGAGGGGTGGGTAGATTGCATTTTCATGGACTGCAAGAAGGCTTTTGATACAGTTCCACATAAGAGATTAATGCAAAAGCTAGAGGATCAGGCACACGTAACAAGAAAGGCACTGCAATGGATGAGAGGCAACAAAGAGTCATGGTACATGACGAAGTGTCAGTGTCAGTGTCAGTGTCAGAGTGGGCGCCTGTGACGAACGGGGTTCCACAGGGGTCAGTCCTAGGAACGATGCTGTTTCTGGTATATGAATGACATACCGGAAGGAAAAGACTCAGAAGTGTCTCTTTTTGCAGATGATGCGAAGTTAATGAGGAGAATTAAATCGGGTGAAGATCAGACAAGACTAAAGGGACCTGGACAGGCTACAATCCTGATTCAGCAACTGGTTTCTGGAATTTAACCCCACCAAATGCAGTCATGAAGATCGGTGAAGGGCAAAGAAGACCATAAACAGAATGTAAACTGCAAACCTCACTCAAGGAAAAGGATCTCGGGGTGAGTGTAATACCGAGCACATCTCCTGAGGCGCACATCAACCAGATAACTGCTGCAGAATATGGGCGCCTGGCAAACCTAAGAGAAGTGTTCCGACACTTAAGTAAGGAATCATTCAAGACTGTACACCATGTACGTCAGGCCACAGTGGAGTATGCAGCACAAGTTTGGAACCCACACCTGGTGAAGCACTTCTAGAAATTAGAGAATGTGCTAAGGCTTGCAACAAGACTAGTTCTGAAGCTGAGGGGAATGTCCTACGAAGAAATGTTAAGGGCAATCAGGAGGGATAGGGGAGAACATGATAACAACTTCTAAAATACTGAGAGGAATTGACAAGGTGGACAAAGACATGATATTCCAGAGATGACACACAACAAAGGGTCACATTCGGAAGTTGAAGACTCAGATAAATCAAAGGGACTTTACGAAGTATTTCTTCAGTCAGAGTTGTCAGGAAGTGGAATTGTCTGGATGACATACTGGGGGCAAGATCCATACATAGTTTTAAGATGAGATAAGGTAAGGCTTATAGAACAGGGGAAAGTGAGGACCTAGTAGCGACCAGTGAAGAGGTAGGACCAGGAGCTAAGAATTGACCCCTGCAACCACAATTAGGTGAGTACACACACACACACACACACACAAACACACACACACACACACACACACACACACACACACACACACACACACACACACACACACACACACACACACAAGGTAACAGAAGTAAGACACGAGAGAGAGGGGTGGGTAGATTGCGTTTTCCTAGACTGCAGGAAGGCCTTTGACACAGTTCCCCACAAGAGATTAGTGCAGAAGCTGGAGGATCAGGCGCATGTAAAAGGGAGGGCACTGCAATGGATCAGGGAATACCTGACAGGGAGGTAGCAACGAGTC